>NW_020528581.1:0-159677 GCF_003368295.1 Carassius auratus
TAACCTGGTCTCACAGAATTCCGGTCTCACAGAAATGTCCACGGGTCCTTAACTCAAAATCCGTGAAGCCATCACGGAATTGCCCCAAATTCCGTGACCCGGCCACGGATATTTCTCCAACGCAAGTCAATGACACTGACCTCCCGTGATCCACACACGGATACCCGTTTCAATGACGGAGTACAGAACTCGCTGAACGGACGTGCTTTCTCATTTGGAAACGCAACATTTGAAGTATTTGTTTCTTTTCCAATATCAAATGCCATAATGACATTAACCAGACAGCTGTTGTAGTTATTGCATTGTCCTGTCATCATAAAAATTACGTTTGTTTCAGTTACAAAAGTCCCGTGATGGCACGGACCTCCACAACCTGACCTCACTCACTTGTTTAGGAACTTACAAGCTTTTCGTCGACACTGTTGCAATGGCATGTAATTAACTTGGCATTTTTTCTCGTCCTGTCATCATAAAATCCAGTTTGATGGCGTTTTACACACATTTTGGCTATAGTCAGAACTAAAATCTGTGATAGGAGCACGGAGTGAGTCTGTGCTTAGATCACGGATAACTCTAACGCAAGTCAATGACACTCATCTTCCGTGGTCCGTACACGGATCGTTTCAGTGATGGAGTACAGACCTCACTCAATGGACGTGCTATCTCATCTGGAAACGCAACATTTGAAGTATTTATTTTTTTCAACACCAAATACCATGACCAACCTGACTGTTATTGTAACTATTGCATTGTCCTGCCATCATACAGATTCACTTTGATTCTGTTAGCCTAACTAAAATCTGTGATACGAGCACGGAGTGAGTCTGTGCTGAGATCACGGATAACTCTAACGCAAGTCAATGACACTCTTCTTCCGTGGTCCACACACGGAAACCCAGTCTCACGGCAGTTCGTGATTTTGTCACGTAATTTAATCTATTTATTCGTGGCAGGCACACGTTTATTTCCTTATTTTCATGATTGCAGCACGTTTTTTTAAACTAATGCATTTCAACTGGAGGCATCTTTCGTGCATCAGCACAATATTTTCTGATTAATTATTATTATTATTATTTAATTTTTCACAGGACAACAGAAGAAACTCACTGAAACTTGAAAAAAAAAATCGGAGCTTAACTTACTGTACAAAACTGAGCAACATACTGTATTGCTGGTGACAAAAACACATTAAAACTTTTTTAGCTGTAAAATGCGCAATGGTTCTTTTTTTACTTTTTCATTGATTTTTATTTTTTTCATAGGCCTAGATTTAATTTATAAATTCAATATCAAGTCCTTGACACATAACTGTAACACATTTTCACATTAAGAAACAATTTAGTTTAAATAAAAAGAACAAAAAATATATAAATAAATAAATAAATTATTTATTAGCGATAGGCCTACAGATTTATTTTTTTTTAATTTATTTTTTATTTTTTTTACTTTAGACTCTAAAGTTAAAAGTTTTTATTAAGGCTATTGTAAAGGCTTCTTAAAAATGATGTCGCTGATGAGCCTCTGATCGCTGTCAGATTCTGTGATATGAATGTCCGCTAATGGGTTTAGAATGAGCCCCGCTCGGCCCGTGTTCTGGCTTACTGTAATATTTCACCTGTAATAAGACCGAAATAATATAATTAAAATAAAGAAATGAATGAATACATGATAACATCTAAATAAATGTTGATAGATTTAGCGTTATAGTTTTAAAAATATTAATAAACAGCAAATCAACACAGAAAGACCTAAATAATAATAATACATAATTAATAAACAGCGCCGCCCCTCCCACTACGCGCATCACGCGCTGTGCGTCAACCCCAAAGCGTCAAAAACTGAAGCGTGGTCAAGCGCCTCTAGCGTCACTGACATGAGATGTTTATCGCTTTGAAATCACGTTCAAAGAAGTCTCATTCAGCACACATCGCGATACTTTCCATCAGTTTGCAAGAGCCGCAGGTTGGGTGAGTTATACAGTCTTTGGTGAGTAGTAGTAAAATATGCTATTTTAATCCTGTCCTAAAACGTATTCTGTCTTCTTTATTAATCATATGAGCGCCTTATGTTTACTCTCTGTATTACATCGGTCATCCGAGGCTGTCTTTGAGTTTCATTGTGGTTTAACTAAATGAGCACAGCTGCTAACTGGTTTAAAACTCTATCGGTCACGTGGGGGGACGTGCCACAGACCTGGGATCGTTTTATATTCATTTCAGGTTCAAAGATGTAAGTTGTATTTGTAGTAAAATCATGCGTAACCAATGACACCTACAAAAGTAGGTAAAACCCAGTAAACAAGACATTTACCATGTTTTTTTGTTTTTTTTGTTGTTTTTTTTTACCACAGTAACTGTAGCTTTACTGTAGTATAGTAATAGCACATTAATCACCAAATTAACTATAGTTGTACCACTGTAATGGTAGTGTTTTAATGTGCTTTTATATGACATTTCACAGTAATCACATTTACTGTACCATGCTTGTAATACCTTTTTTTTTTTTTTTTTAACACACAAAAAAAACATTTTTCCCATATTGCAGTTCAATTCATATTGGTTTATATCTTAAATATTTTGCTCACAGATCACTATTAACATTCTGTATATAATTCTGTTTTATTTTCTTTCCCCTTGTATTAATTTTTTAGCTGAAAAGACGTAAAGTAAGCAGTCACCCCAGTGGTGTTTGTGGAGAGGTATTCCTTCAGAAATGGAGAAGACAGAAAGCTGCAGAGGCAGGTTGGTCTGTGATAGTTTGTCCCTTTTATCAAACATTCCTGTTGTTATCATTTGCACAGCATTTTGTTGTTTCTTAAACTATTGTACAGTCCAAATACGCACACTTGCCATCTTTGCACATTTCCTTTATTTGGCCCAAGTGAGCATGAAGATCACAATGTGTGTCGATCTTAACATGACAAAGTTCGTTTCAACTTTGTATTTTAAAAGAAACTTCTAAATGTCTTTTCAATAGTCCCTATTAAAGATGACAATTTATTTTGTGGTGCTTCTAATTAAGTGATAAAAAGAAGTTACAAATGATGTACAAAATAAATATACTTTTCTGTGCACCAAGAAAACATGCAACACTTTGTTTTACTACTAAATTAGTCTCAATTTCTAATTATTATAATTAATATTTCACAAACATTGGAAAGTTGCGTGACCTCCTGTGAGATCTCTGCAAAAAGTCTCACATTAATTCCAAAACATGATGCATGATGGGATACACTAAGCGTTGTATAGCGCTCCGGAGCAGTATTGGAGAGGTTTAGTGTGTGTTAAGGACACCGTGCTTTGGCATTATTAAGACCGGGGACAGTCTCATAGTCACGTACACACACTCTCAAGTGAATAAGACCTCAAGTGTGGGTATCTGGAAAGGGGAAAAGTCTTTAAAATGATCCCTAAATACAGTCGCACGTCAAAGTCTTAATAATTCACTAATTCAATTTAACACTTGTATGATATTGTACAAGCCCCTGGACAATCTCATCTGACACTATCACAATATTGGAAAATCAGTTGCCCCACACAGTCAGAAAGTTTATATTGTTCATTGGCTTCTCATTAAATTACTTCAAATAAGCCCCATCAGTTCATGTTCCCACTATACGTGATCTCCATGACTAGATATTGCTATTAATGACTTGCTTTTAATAATGGATGCATTTAACATTTAATTATACAGCATCTTTGCAGATTATGCTTTCATGGTCTAAAAAAAACACAGTAATGTTGCATTTAATTACATAATATTTCTATCCTTTCTGTCTTACAGGATTGTTTCCAGATAACACTTTAGATCTCCCTCATGCACAAGGACTCACCTCTTTAACTCTTTAACCCCCCCCCACACACACACACACAGAAATGGTTCCTGGATCAGTGACTCAAGACTTTGCAGTGGTTTGATTTCTGCAGAAGATGTAACTTTGTTTTAATTAACCTTATAATGAATACATTGTGACCTTCCAGCAACCCATATACTGTACTGTATACAGAACCAGTGATGACAACAATAGTTAAAAAATAGCATTTATCATATTGATAAAGCATTGTGTTCTCTTTGTCAAGCTTCATACAGTAAACTTTACTTCTGGTGCTTTTATCATAAAAAAGCTTCAGTTCTGATCAGGAGTTTTAGTAAAGGACATATTCATGCACAGCAATCCCCTAGTTCCAGTCATGAAGTGAATATGTTATTGTTAAAGTTATATTTCTGCATTTTTATGTAGCAGGTGTTTGTTTTCCTGAACACTTTATCTTTCTTCCATTGTTCGGACAATCAGTGTTTACGTGATGCTCTGCTGATTGAGTTTTATAGATGATATTGCACACTTGACATGCATGTCTTCATGATGTTTTTTTGTGAGTTTGAAACATTAAGTGTTGTATCACTTTTTGGTCAATAGAATCTTTTAAGAAAATGTATATTTTTACGGTGTTCTCTGAAAGATATATACCATATTTATAATGTTTTGTTTTTTAATAAAAGAATTTGCACACTGAAAATTGTTAACGTTTACAACATAACTGCCTTTTTTTTCTTCATAGTTTTATTCTTTAAAAACGAGCTTGGTGACAGTGCAGTAATATGCACACTTTGTCTTTAAATGAGTTTGACATATCTGTAAATACTGGAAAACTCTTACAAAATTATGTATGTTCATTATGCTTTATTTCAGTTTTTATTACTAGAGATTAATTGGTAAAGCAAGGCAAATCACAGAAACAAATTTAAATAATTTAATAACTTAATAATTTAACTCTTTACTTTTTATTAGTAAATGCTCTTGTCTTTGGTCAGGAAAAAATTTATCTTTTAAATTGAATGAAATGAATCTATTGGTTAGATAAGATACAACTGTGACTGTGCAGTTCACATCACGTGTTGTACACACACATGTACACATCGATATTGCCAAATTGTTGTCAAGCTGAATAACAATAATTTCTGTATTTGCATTATTGTTGGAAGAAGGTGTAGACGTTAATAAAACCCTATCTAATAGGTGGCAAATTTAATTTATTGTTAACCAATCTATCCCTTTAGCCGAAAAACGGAAAACAGCGTTCATGAATGACAATAAATGGTTAAGGAAGTGTGATGACGCTGCTCAGCTTTGATGTCATTGGCTGTGAATGTCCCTTGTCATCGCAGGACTGTCTGTGGTTGGATTATCTTTTAATCCATATTAAACAGCGGATCATGTTACAAAAGTATGTTTTGCTGCTATTATCACATTAGTAAATATATTAAGTCAACATTGGGTGTTTCTATGTTGAGAAAAATCACCTTTTTACCGAGATCCTAACACTAACCCTAAGAATAACTTCAATGAACTACAAAAAACAGCGCCTAGTATTCCCTTTCCATAGATAGAACGATGGAGGCTTATGGGTAATGTAGTTTAAAAAGTTTTATTAACGAAATGAAATAAATAATATATTGAATGGTAAACTAGACATATAAATATGTTCACTGTGTAAACCACTATGATATATTTGAGAGGCATGGTGAAATTTAGTATTTTAGAGTATGCAATATGTAAAATGCCTTTATGCCACCTTTCCATTCATTTCTGAAAACTGTGCCCAACATTATTTTATCAGCATAGCATAAGTAGTAATCATGCTGATTTTCGCTTTGATATGTTAATTGGACTCTGATTTACAGCCATTTGAAATGTACAGTTTTTGGCTCTTCCGGGGGGGTGCTACTGGGCCCCTGGGGGTAGAAGGGCAGTAAAACCTACATATATGTATTCTCCTCATCATGGACAACAAACTGAGCTGAGTCACATTTATATCTGACAGTTTTCACAGTCCTCTGTTTTCTAATTCTTACATCATTGTTATTATACCTTTTGACAGGACATTGTGAGGCCATCTGATGAAACATTGAAAAATTAGAAAGAAATGATTTAATAATGAAAATAATAGATTATTTATTTGATTTTTGAAGTAAACATCAATAAATATAATGGATGAACCTGCAACAACATGCCATTATCTATTCCCCACTGTTAAGCAGTAATCAAGGACAATGTATACACATTGTGATACTTCACTATTACACAAGGACAAATTCATTCATATATATATATATATATATATATATATATATATATATATATTACTAATAACTAATTAGCAAAAATCAGTGTAAAAATGTCCTCTCACCCCCGTATCTTGCTCCTCATGTGCTGGACATCAGTAATGTGCGTGCTCTTGGTTTGAATGGAGTACAAGATCCACGTTGATCATTCCTGCTACATTCTCAGTTATCCCTCAAGTGTTTGTAACTATAAAGCCCATGGCACCATCTTGTAATGCAAAATAATTAATCTCGTAACTCCCTTTCTTTCACAAAACAATTGGCATTGGTTACTAAATATAAACAATAATAACTTTCTGGTGTACTGATGTCCCAGATGTCATTAATCTGATCAAATATTTTTACGTCTTAAGTAAAAAATAATCCCAATAATGATTATGTAGTTTTTCCAAGTCTAAAATAAACACATATGAGCCTACCTAGTAAAATGATGTATTTAACAAGAATCTTCAGAACACAATATTCGTCATATTCATTTTATTGAAGCATATACTATAAAGATGATAAAGTAGCATCAAGACAAATAAGATTCAAGGAAAATAATTATTCATAATCAAAAATACATTAACCTCATATATTAATCAGTTCACACAGATGAGTGATGAAATGTCCTTAAAAGTCACAGTCCCATCCAGTCAACTGTGATACAGATCATGTGATACATATAAGACATTTGATACTGTTTCAGAAAATAATGATTCCTTATCAACACATCAAAAACTGGTTTCATCGTGATCTTCTCTCGTGTCTGGAAACAGCTTTTGGTTGATATCCAGCACTGATGTGGTGTAGCTTGTTCTCAGCCAGAAGATTAGATTAGATTAGATTAGATTAGATTCAACTTTATTGTCATTATGCAGAGTACAAGTACAGAGCTAATGAAATGCAGTTAGCATCTAACCAGAAGTGCAAGAATATAGTGTTTTATATACATAAAAGTGCAGAGTAAGTAAAGCTATGATATACAGAATTTACAGTGGAGTTGCTATATACAATATTGATCAGAGTATATACAGAATATAAATATGAATTTAATGTAGGGATTGTATGTACATTATGAACAGAGCAAAGAAGAATTATATATACATTATGAATAGCAGGAACTTGAGAACAGTGGTAATAAATACAGTTGAATGAGTGTGCAAAAGTATAGTTTAACAATTTATTATATGCAAAATAATAGTAGTGCAATTATATTTATTGTAGAAATAGTTTACTGTGCTTGTACAGTAACAGCTTTAGACAGTTTATAGTGTAATGGATTTAACTATGTGCAGTCTGTGCAAAATATGAGTAGTGCAATACATGTATGTAAAGTACTGTGACCAGTGCAGTAAAAGAGCAGGTGCAGGATAGATTGGTGGTGTGGTGTTCAGGGGTGTCACAGCCTCGGGGAAGAAGCTCTTCCTGAGTCTACTAGTTAGAGAGCGTAGGCTCCTGTAACGCCTGCCGGATGGATGGAGGGTGATAGGTCCATGGTTAGGGTGAGAGGCATCCTTGATGATGTTTCTTGCCCTGCCCAGACAGCGCTTCTGATAAATGTTCTCTATGGAGGTTAACTGGGTGCCAGTGAGATCTCCCAGTCCTAAGATCCCAGACCTGGTCAAAGTGAAACAAACAATCCAGATGAAGTTGTTTAATGGACATAGAGCTCATCTTATGTTCTGTGTGATTTTAGCAGGGTGAGTAACTATGACCCTTGTAGTACTGTACACTTACCATTCTTCAAGCTGTTTTAAGATCTTTTGAGAAGCTTTTTCTCTGAAGACAATTTACCACATCCTCTTCTTTCAGTCCTTTCAAGAGCATCACTTGGTCAAAACCCCTCGTTTGGTTTGATGAGATCATCTGTACAAAGTAAAATTGTTAAAATACTGCAATAAACAATTTCATTATGCAAGAATTTAGAAAAAGTTACAGAGGCAAAGGACTTGCTCATGAGACTCCATTAGCATGTGTACTTCTCAGAGACTCTAGAATTCATCTATTGTTGCAGTAAATGTGTTTTCTTCCTCTAGAATCTTTCTCCAGAGCTAATGACTTCTCTCACAAATGTGTTTTAGTCTGTGCAGTGTAAGGCTTTGCTCAAACCAATCAACTATCAATTCACAATTTATAACACAACATTCACAAAACAGTGAGATAATATCAATTGGTGTTTATATCAATTAAACCACTTTTATGACACTTGTATGCTTTTAAGAATAACAGGTGGTGTTTTTTTAAAACTTTAGATTAAAAATGTTCCAGTCAAACTTTGCTAACATGCTATAATTATTATAGCTGTATCAAATAAAATAAAATAAATATAAAAACATTGGAAAGAATAATTACGGCTGACATGACCAGTCCTGTGAGAGATCATCATAAAGTCCTGTAACACATAACACACACATACCAGAGGACTTCTGTTTGCTTGAGCACAAGATGACCATCTTCATTTCTCATCCTGAGCAAATCATTTCCTTGGTCTTCCTTCTCTTCTGTGAAACAAGATAATCTTACTCTGTGTGCAATGAGCAATATTGCTCATTAAACATATAATTAAGTTAATTTAAAGTAAGATTCAGACCAGAGCATTTGATGAGTAAACAAATGTACCTGGGAAGAGCTGATCGTGGCAAGAGTCGCTGAGACTCAGTAATAGCTCTTTTAGTTTTTAGGAAGGTTTGTGAGGGTTGGCTCCCCAAAAACTTCTGAAAAAGAAGAACAGCATTATCTGCAAACAATCCTGTAAGACAGAAAGAAAGGAAATATTATTTCATTACATGCAACTTATACATTACTATATACTTTAACTTATACATTACTTACATACATTATTTTTTAGACCATGAAAGCATTAGTGAATTATTAAGACTTTGACGTGCGACTGTATTTAGGGATCATTTTAAAGACTTTTCCCCTTTCCAGATACCCACACTTGAGGTCTTATTCACTTGAGAGTGTGTGTACGTGACTATGAGACTGTCCCCGGTCTTAATAATGCCAAAGCACGGTGTCCTTAACACACACTAAACCTCTCCAATACTGCTCCGGAGCGCTATACAACGCTTAGTGTATCCCATCATGCATCATGTTTTGGAATTAATGTGAGACTTTTTGCAGAGATCTCACAGGAGGTCACGCAACTTTCCAATGTTTGTGAAATATTAATTATAATAATTAGAAATTGAGACTAATTTAGTAGTAAAACAAAGTGTTGCATGTTTTCATGGTGCACAGAAAAGTATATTTATTTTGTACATCATTTGTAACTTCTTTTTATCACTTAATAAGAAGCACCACAAAATAAATTGTCATCTTTAATAGGGACTATTGAAAAGACATTTAGAAGTTTCTTTTAAAATACAAAGTTGAAACGAACTTTGTCATGTTAAGATCGACACACATTGTGATCTTCATGCTCACTTGGGCCAAATAAAGGAAATGTGCAAAGATGGCAAGTGTGGGTATTTGGACTGTACAATAGTTTAAGAAACAACAAAATGCTGTGCAAATGATAACAACAGGAATGTTTGATAAAAGGGACAAACTATCACAGACCAACCTGCCTCTGCAGCTTTCTGTCTTCTCCATTTCTGAAGGAATACCTCTCCACAAACACCACTGGGGTGACTGCTTACTTTACGTCTTTTCAGCTAAAAAATTAATACAAGGGGAAAGAAAATAAAACAGAATTATATACAGAATGTTAATAGTGATCTGTGAGCAAAATATTTAAGATATAAACCAATATGAATTGAACTGCAATATGGGAAAAATGTTTTTTTGTTTTGTTTTTTACATTAAAAAGGTATTACAAGCATGGTACAGTAAATGTGATTACTGTGAAATAAGTCATATAAAAGCACATTAAAACACTACCATTACAGTGGTACAACTATAGTTAATTTGGTGATTAATGTGCTATTACTATACTACAGTAAAGCAACAGTTACTGTGGTAAAAAAAAAAAAAAAAAAAAAAAAAAAAAAAACATGGTAAATGTCTTGTTTACTGGGTTTTACCTACTTTTGTAGGTGTCATGGTAACCATGATTGTACTACAAATACAACTTACATCTTTGAACCTGAAATGAATATAAAACGATCCCAGGTCTGTGGCACGTCACGTCACGTCACGTGACCGATAGAGTTTAACCAGTTAGCAGCTGTGTTCATTTAGTTAAACACAATGAAACTCAAAGACAGCCTCGGATGACCGATGTAATACAGAGAGTAAACATAAGGCGCTCATATGATTAATAAAGAAGACAGAATACGTTTTAGGACAGGCATTAAAATAGCATATTTACTACTACTCACCCTAGACTGTATAACTCACCCAACCTGCGGCTCTTGCAAACTGATGGAAAGTATCGCGATGTGTGCTGAATGAGACTTCTTGAACGTGATTTCAAAGCGATAAACATCTCATGTCAGTGACGCAAGAGGCGCTTGACCACGCTTCAGTTTTTGACGCTTTGGGGTTGACGCACAGCGCGTGATGCGCGTAGTGGGAGGGGCGGCGCTGTTTATTAATTATGTATTATTATTATTTAGGTCTTTCTCGGTTATTATTTCGAAGCTGTGTTGATTTGCTGTTTATTAATATTTTTAAAACTATAACGCTAAATCTATCAACATTTATTTAGATGTTATCATGTATTCATTCATTTCTTTATTTTAATTATATTATTTCGGTCTTATTACAGGTGAAATATTACAGTAAACCAGAACACGGGCCGAGCGGGGCTCATTCTAAACCCATTAGCGGACATTCATATCACAGAATCTGACAGCGATCAGAGGCTCATCAGCGACAGCATTTTTAAGAATCCTTTACAATAGCCTTAATAAAAACTCTTAATAAATCTGTAGGCCTATCGCTAATTAATAATTTATTTATTTATTTATTTATTTATTTATTTTTGTTCTTTTTATTTAAACTAAATTGTTTCTTAATGTAAAAATGTGTTACAGTTATGTGTCAAGGACTTGATATTGAATTCTGTAATAAAAAAAAATTAATCTAGGCCTATGAAAAAAATAAAAATCAATGAAAAAGTAAAAAAAGAACCAATGCGCATTTTACAGCTAAAAAAGTTTTAATGTGTTTTTGTCACCAGCAATACAGTATGTTGCTCAGTTTTGTACAGTAAGTTAAGCTCCGATTTTTTTTTCAAGTTTCAGTGAGTTTCTTCTGTTGTCCTGTGAAAAATTAAATAATAATAATAATAATTAATCAGAAAATATTGTGCTGATGCACGAAAGATGCCTCCAGTTGAAATGCATTAGTTTAAAAAAACGTGCTGCAATCATGAAAATAAGGAAATAAACGTGTGCCTGCCACGAATAAATAGATTAAATTACGTGACAAAATCACGAACTGCCGTGAGACTGGGTTTCCGTGTGTGGACCACGGAAGAAGAGTGTCATTGACTTGCGTTAGAGTTATCCGTGATCTCAGCACAGACTCACTCCGTGCTCCTATCACAGATTTTAGTTAGGCTAACAGAATCAAAGTGAATCTGTATGATGGCAGGACAATGCAATAGTTACAATAACAGTCAGGTTGGTCATGGTATTTGGTGTTGAAAAAAATAAATACTTCAAATGTTGCGTTTCCAGATGAGATAGCACGTCCATTGAGTGAGGTCTGTACTCCATCACTGAAACGATCCGTGTACGGACCACGGAAGATGAGTGTCATTGACTTGCGTTAGAGTTATCCGTGATCTAAGCACAGACTCACTCCGTGCTCCTATCACAGATTTTAGTTCTGACTATAGCCAAAATGTGTGTAAAACGCCATCAAACTGGATTTTATGATGACAGGACGAGAAAAAATGCCAAGTTAATTACATGCCATTGCAACAGTGTCGACGAAAAGCTTGTAAGTTCCTAAACAAGTGAGTGAGGTCAGGTTGTGGAGGTCCGTGCCATCACGGGACTTTTGTAACTGAAACAAACGTAATTTTTATGATGACAGGACAATGCAATAACTACAACAGCTGTCTGGTTAATGTCATTATGGCATTTGATATTGGAAAAGAAACAAATACTACAAATGTTGCTGTTTCCAAATGAGAAAGCACGTCCGTTCAGCGAGTTCTGTACTCCGTCATTGAAACGGGTATCCGTGTGTGGATCACGGGAGGTCAGTGTCATTGACTTGCTTTGGAGAAATATCCGTGGCCGGGTCACGGAATTTGGGGCAATTCCGTGACGGCTTCACGGATTTTGAGTTAAGGACCCGTGGACATTTCACGGAATTCTGTGAGACCAGGTTGGAAATAAAGGGAATCATCTGATAACTCGAATCTGATCCCGACTTGCAAAATTTGGCTACCAATACATAATTGTATAAACAGCATTTCTTCACATTTAAATAGCTTCTCCTAATAAAAAATAAATAAATACTGTAATATTAGCTAGCTAGCTATGACTGAAAAATGACACTGTTGATTGATTTGTGACTGAGAATCTGCTATATTCAGCTCTTAAATGCAACACGAATCACATTTCAATATAGGCTAGGGGTTTCATCAGTTAGTGTGCTATTGGGGATCAGTAAAATAACTGATGGTCAGGAGCACAGCCTTGTCAAACTCATTTTATCCTCCCAAAGCCGTCAGTCACCAGAAGATGAAGAGAGACAATGTATGGTGTTGAGAGAATATTCAGCATGGACTGGGTGTGCTGAACTTGCCAGACAGTAGTTGATTTAGATGCAGAATCCAACAGCTGCATGTTTGAGGTTATTTGAAATAAGATGGGAAATTAGGTTAATCCCTGTTTTTGAAGCCGTACAGAGAAGTGATATAATGCAAGTCTTCCCAGCAGCACCATACTGTATATGCTGGCCAGGTGTTTTGTATTATGTTTTTTTTTTTTCACTATTTTAATAATTAGTTATTTGGTGTATACTTCTAAAGTAATTTACAAATAATTACATTACACAGGCCACCAGGAGCAATGTGAGGTGATTTAATTAATGGCACAATAGGGACTTGAAATGACCACCTGTGTTTAGAACCTAAAACCTTTGGTTACCAGTGATTAACTAAGTTGTAGCCCCATGGTTGAACCAGGGGTTCTTTAATCATGGATCACTAATGACACTCCATTGAAGAAAATAATGCAAACTATAGGCCAGCGGTTCTCAATTCCAGTCCTTGGGACCCCCAGCTTTGCATGTTTTGCATGTCTCTCCTTGTTAACACACCTGATTGAGATAATCAGCTCATTAGAAGTGAGCTCCGTGCATGAACTGTGTTCCCATTGACATGGTCCCTACACAGTGTTCATTGCTCCCTGTTCCCTGAGCAGGGGAAATCGTCTTGGTTACGTATGTAACCCTCGTTCCCTGAAGGAGGGAACGGAGACGTTACGAATGGGATCTCGCCCGAGAGCCCAATCACCTTCGAGTGTTATAAAACGAGCCAATGGTACACAAAGTACCTAGGTCTGTGGAATTTGCATCGCGAGCTCCGCCCCGCAGAGCGGGTATATAAGGAGCAACGGGAGCAACTAGCATTCAAGTCTTCGCTGAGGAGCCGAGCCAGTGACCCAGCCATTCAGCGGAACAGCGATGTGGCAAGGGGACGTAACGTCTCCGTTCCCTCCTTCAGGGAACGAGGGTTACATACGTAACCAAGACGTTCCCTTTCAGTCAGTCACGTTCGACATTACGAATGGGGTCCCTTACAAAACGCCGTATGGCTGTCTTCCAGCGACCCGTGTGAGTGATAGCACCCTGTCGTGAGGCCAGCACAAATGAGGGCCTATAGCTCGCACAAATACACTGGGTAGCATATTCCAGCTGGACATATGCTAGCAGGCTGCCTGCCCGTGGGAGGACTTACAGAAGACAGGTATCACCAAGGTGGTGATACATAAGAACTCTGAGGTACCCAGCCTGCAGGGTGGAAGTTTCAACGACAGAGCTGGCTAGGGGCTTGTACCCGGGAGGACAGGGGCTCTACACGGAGATTATAAAATCTCGCGAATGTGTTAGGTGTTGCCCAGCCCGCAGCTCTACAGATGTCTGCTAGCGAGGCGCCATGCGCCAGCGCCCAGGAGGAAGCTACGCTCCTAGTTGAGTGAGCTCTCACCCCTAGGGGGCATGGCAGGTCTCGAGCCTGATAAGCCAGGACAATAGCATCCACTATCCAGTGGGATAACCTCTGCTTGGAGACAGCCTTTCCCTTCTGCTGGCCTCCGTAACAGACAAAGAGCTGGTCTGAGGTCCTAAGGCACCGAGTTCTGTCCACGTAGGTGCGGAGCGCACGTACTGGACAAAGCAGCTCCAGGGCTGGGTCTGCCTCCCCCAGGGGCAGCGCTTGCAAGTTCACCACCTGATCCCTAAAAGGAGTGGTGGGAACTTTGGGCACGTACCCAGGCCGGGGTCTCATGATAACTTGAGAGTTAGCCAGCCCGAATTCCAGGCACGCTTCGTCAACTGAAAATGCCTGCAGGTCCCCGACCCTCTTCACCGAAGCCAAAGCCGTCAGGAGCGCAGCTTTCAACGATAAAAACTTTGGCTCTACTGAGAGCAAGGGTTCGAAGGGAGCTCTCTGCAGTGCTGATAGAACCACTGCGAGGTCCCAAGAGGGGACTTGCTGAGGGCGAGGTGGATTGAGCCTCCTTGCTACTCTCAGGAACCTGATGATCAGATCGTGCCTCCCAAGAGACTTACCTTCAACAGGGTCATGGTGAGCCGAAATGGCAGCCACATAGACCTTTAGGGTGGAAGGAGACAGCCTTCGTTCCAACCCCTCCTGAAGAAAGGAAAGCACTGACCCAATCGGGCATTTCCAGGGGTCCTCACGCTGTGAAGAACACCAAGTGACGAAGAGGTTCCACTTCAAAGCATAGGCATGTCTGGTGGACATGGCTCTAGCTGAAGTGATGGTAGCTACCA
This sequence comes from Carassius auratus, assembly GCF_003368295.1. Taxonomy (NCBI): domain Eukaryota; kingdom Metazoa; phylum Chordata; class Actinopteri; order Cypriniformes; family Cyprinidae; genus Carassius; species Carassius auratus. The sequence goes on from NW_020528581.1 coordinate 15,031, forward strand.
CCTGTGGTGGCAAGGTACCTAAACCTTCCGTGACCCGTCCAGAACCCACACATGTAGGTTCCACAGGTCGGTCCTTCCTCAGAGGAATTGGCCAGGGAGGGGCTGTCGCGAGGAGTACAAGTTCGGGGAACCAGGTCCAGCTGGGCCAAAAAGGTGCAACCATGAGGACCTGCTCCTCGTCCTCCCTGATCTTGCACAACGTCTGTGCAAGAAGGCTCACAGGGGGAAACGCATACTTGCGCAGGCCCAGCTGCCAGCTTTGTGCCAGGACGTCCGTGCCGAGGGTGCCCTTGGTCAGGGAGTAAAACAACTGGCAGTGGGAATTTTCTGGAGAGGCAAGCAGGTCTACCTTAGCGTCTCCGAAGTGTTCTCAAATCAGCTGAACCGACTGGGGGTAGATTCTCCATTCCCCGTGGGCGAGACTGCTGTCGTGAGAGCTCGTCGGCTGCACGATTGAGCCTGCCCGGAATGTGAATGGCACGAAGCGACCTCAGATGCTTGTGACTCCACAGAAGCAGATGGCGAGTGAGTTGCGACATGCGGCGGGAGCGTAGACCACCCTGACGGTTGATGTACGCTACGGTCGCAGTGTTGTCCGTACGGACCAGAACGTGCTTGTCCTTCAGCAGGGCCCTGAAGCGGTGCAGAGCAAGACGTACTGCTAGCAACTCGAGGCAATTGACATGCCACTGAAGTCGGAGTCCTGTCCAGGAGCCTGACGCAGCATGCCCATTGCACATGGCACCCCAGCCCGTGGCAGAGGCATCTGTTGATACAACAACATGTCTGGACACCGGTTCTAGGGGCACGCCGGCCCGTAGAAACGAGGGGTCCAACCACGGGTGAAGTATCGGTGGCAGGCCGGAGTGATGGTCACTCGGAGCGTGCCCTGTTGCCATGCCCATCTCGGGACTCGGTCGTGAAGCCAGTGCTGAAGCGGTCTCATATGGAGTAGCCCGAGCGGTATGACTGCCACCGCGGACGCCATATGCCCCAGGAGCCTCTGAAACAGTTTCAGTAGAACCGCTCTCTTGCCCTCGAATTGTCTCATGCAATTCAGCAGTGACTGCGTGCGCTCGTTCGTAAGCTACGCGAACATGGCGACCGAGTCTATTTCCATACCGAGAAAAGATGTCCTCTGCACAGGGGAGAGTTTGCTCTTTTCCCAGTTGACCTGAAGACGCAGTCGGGCGAGGTGTCTGAGCACCAGATCCCTGTGCTCGCACAACCGCTACCATCTCCTGATGAGCTGACGTCTCCAACTCCGGGTCGCCCGTCTCAGGAATGCCGCTTGGCCTGGTGTTTGCCAGGTTTAGGGGCAGAGACGGGTTGCGCCGCCCTTTTGCGGCCATCTCCTCGTTGCGGCCGGGGTGAAGGCTGCTGCTGTGGCCGAGCGGGAGTGGAGGAGGCCGCAGGGGGGCGCCCTCGGCGACGAGCAGGCTGAGGTTGCGCTGGCGGCGGGGTGGAAGCAGCAGAGGGCCGAGGTGTTTACGCGCTCAGGGGAACGCGGGAGCTGTCGCAGGAAACCCAGACGAACTGCTGAATCGTGCCGTCACACCAACACCAGCTCTTGCTTGGAAACACTCCGGTGATTGCAGCAAGCGATGTGCTCGGCTCCGAAGCGAAAGCTTGAATGTGAGTTGCTCGCGTTGCTCATTATATACCCGCTCTGCGGGGCGGAGCTCGCGATGCAAATTCCGCAGACCAAGGTACTTTGTGTACCATTGGCTCGTTTTGTACCACTCGAAGGTGATTGGGCTCTCGGGCGAGATCCCATTCGTAACGTCGAACGTGACCGACTGAAAGGGAACTAAATTTTACCTAACTTCAGAACATTCATTCACAGATTTGTGCTGCACAATGTCTTCACAAACGGACAAGTGTGACACTCTGTAAATAAATACAATTTAATTGAAATTCACGTCTTGCACACTTCAATACACTTTGAATGAAACATATACGTTCGATTCGAACTGGAATCAAGGCAGAATAACCTGTGATGTCCACTTCGCAGGGCACTTACATTCAAATAGATGTAACAGATATGCAGGTCAGCGATTCATGGGTTAAATTCTGTTTTATAAATTCAGACTGTTGGTACTAAATGCCAGCCTGGCTGGACTTAAACTATTTACGATGCCCATGCGAGCTTCAAAGAAGAAACGAAAACCCCCAACCCAAATTCTTCCAACACTGGAGACAAAGGAACTTTTCGTATAAGTTCCTTACTTTCATTTTATTATTAATATGTATTTTAATTATGTTTATGGATTGCATAAAATGGTTAATCCTTGTTATGTGAAGAGTATAAGTTGCAAGCTTATACTTTAGGAAATGTCTCTCCTCACTTTAACCTTCTCAAAGAAAGCCATGTTTCTGCAACCCCCACTTTTGCAGGTTGTAAAAGTTACGACTACACAGGACAGGAGAGAAGCCAAGTCACTGGCTTCTTTTGAACAATGCATTCTATGGAATGTATTCATTAACTTTCTGTTTTCATGTTTTATAAATGTATTACGTATTCCCTTTTGGTACATTTAGATGTTTCCCAACATCTGCAGTGTTATCATGTGTTAAACAAATCTTTAAATGTGTAATTCGATCTAAAAATTAGATCTTTGGTCATTTATATATTATGTCTAGTCTTGTTCTAATCGTCATGCTTTGACAGACCCACTTATCTAAAGCAAAGTAATGAAAAATGTATTTAATCTGGAATAATGAACTTGTTTTAATATTCCTGATGAAATCGGACAGGCCCTAAATCATCAGGGGGTTGTCTCAACCGAGACAAAGGAACTTTCCCTCCGCTTCAGATCGCGGACATTCATTGGATGCTCCCTCGAAAATGGGCGTGAACTATTTCAAGCTATAAGAATTGACCAAACAAGGTCCACCTCTCTTTTTGCTCTTCTTTCTCTTCTCCGTTCTCGGACACGCTGCTCTCCAACGTTGCTTCCGCGCGGCCGTAGGCCGCGCTCATAGCGCGAACCCCCTCAGCACAGGGGCTGAGAGAAAAAGCCATTTTAATGGCTCCTTTGGAAGCTTTCGTTTCGTTCGTTTTCTTTTCTTTTCTTTACTAAGTTTATTAAACTATTCGCCTCTCCACGCAAGGAAGACGAATTCTGGAACAATGTTTGTTGAACCTTTCAAATACCGCGCGAGGACAGAACAAAGGACCACGTGCTCCACGCTCACGCCAAGCGCAGCGTGCACGCGCGTCACATGGCCTCCGTTTCATGGCACATGGCTGTTTCAACGCGCAAAGCTCACAAGCTCGATGCCGATCTCACGCCACACTCACATGGGACACTTCTGCAAGTATCACTTTCTCTATGGAGATTTAAATGCTGGTTTAAAGTGTTGTTATGATCTGATTTGTTGTTGGCTTCCCAAAAGTTACTGACTATGATTTTCATACCTGAGCTCATTCTGTGATCTCTCTCGCTTTCTACACTTCTCTCTCTCTCTCTCTCTCTCGTTCTCTCTCTCTCTCTCTCTCTCTCTTTTATTTGGATTCCGTTATGTCTTGTAAATGTTTATTGTCTGTATTTTCGTACGCATATTTACTCTGTGTGATTTGTAGTTTGATGTATTACTAGTTGAATTATTAAAAACCCATATATAAAATGATTGACTTTGGACTCCACCCCACTCACATTACGAGTCACTGAGATGTGTCTGATCTATAGCTACAAGCTCTAAATTTAGAAACTAAATTTATCATAAGGATAGGATAATATTTTCATGGCCAGAGAATACTTTTCCTTGAATTATAAGGCGTGATAACTTTATTGAAAATTGATAGGTCTACAGTGGTGTGCTGGACATACCACGGTTTGATCTGCAGTAATTTACAGTAAGAGATCACAATAATTGATATGAAGAATGTAATATTGACATATTAATGAGTAAATTACAGTGCCCTGTGATTAGTATTGGTATTGGCAATTGAGCTATTTTTCATAATCAATAAAATTAAATGTAACTGTCATCTGAGATATATATTAATCAAATTCTTGATTAATTATTCAAATTCCCTATATATCATTTGAGTTAATTACTATGTAAAACTCATTGTTGTTACATTTTGGTGGAGGAACGCGGCTATTTCAAACTTCGTTTTGTGAGCAATCAATCTGTGTATATGGTTTTTAATAATTTCTGCACGTGCGCTATGAAATTATGTAACGTTACTTGTGAGATGAGTCGCAAGACGCGAACTCACTCCTAACTGACTGAGGCAAAAAGCTGGTCAGTAAGCACCTAGGTATTTATAGAAACTTAACAGTATAGTCACTGTTAATTTTAATGAAAGTAATCTGCAGTATAATGTTAAAAGTATCCTGTTAAGAAAGACCAAAATCTTTTTACAGTGAGAACATTTTAATATGAATAATTAAAAGATGAAGAAATATTTTATTAGTTGCAACATGTAAATCTGAACATGAGCGATGTTCCTCTGATTCAGTAAAAAGGCCTTGTTATTAAATATCGTTATTGAATTCGTGGTAAACCACAATAATATTCAAAAATAAAACGATAAAAACTCCTGGTCTAAAATTGGCTTAGCTACCCGATTTTTAAACCTAAAACATTTAAATCATAAGTGCTATTTTGATAAATGTTTATTGGAGTCAACAGTTGGAAAATTCCTGTTTTTTTTTACAGTTGTGTTATGGAAGTGAACGGATCCTTCTTCAACCTATGTTAATATAGCACCTCAGAGATGAAAACTTTCTGTTTGTTACTTGTGATTTTTGATGCAGAAAATCAGCCTGACAAACGATCAGATAAATTCTAAGTCATACTGAAATTGTAATTCCTCTATCTAAACACTAGAGGGAACGTGTGGGTTAGAAATTTCAGGGTACGCCCTGCTTTCTGATTCCAGCTTGCATGAGTGCAAAGCTGCCAACCTGTGGCCATTTCAGATAATGCGCTCTGATTGCTAATTTATAATAGGGTGACCACCTGTCCCGCATTTTGCGGGACAGTCCCGAAATTTGAAGCTTTGTCCCGCGTCCCGCAAGTCATAAGCAGTGTCCCGCATTTTAATTTCGTCTTCGTCATTTTATTTAATCGTCCTTTAAATTACATTTCTACAATAAAAAAAAATTTAATAAGAAAACACGTACTGAACATGCGCAGCACAGCCGTTATTATTGGTTCTAGCGGCTAGCCAGAGCAGGAAAATAAACACCGAGAAAAAAAAAAACCACTCCTGGTGAAAGTGAACTACAGCTACACCTGCCAGGAGTTCTAATGACACATAATGAATGAGAAGGCCCTACTCTAAGCTGCCAGATCAGACAAAAAATATAAATTCAAGATGCACTGAATCTGGTAAGAACGCATTTAATCTTTCTAGTCTTTCCTAATGGAATTTATATGCTTATTTGGAAATGTGCTTTGTAGCGATTGGATTATTATTTTCACTTAATTATTTGGATTGAATACACACGTTCTGTTAACGTGCTGTTAACGTGCTATTTATGTTGATATTTATTTTACTGATATTACTATTAAATATTATTAGTGACGTTCACAGCGCCGGTCAGCACCGTCATTAACATTTTTATAAACCCTTTTAGCAATTTAAAACATGTTAACATCACTGCAAAAAGAGATATCTAATAAAAAAAATCAATATTTATTCACCTAGTATAATAATAGTAATTTCTCTGCCTCGTGTCCCGCATTGTCCCGCAAAATCAGGTCTGCTGACCTGCAACAGAGCAATAGCCAGGTGGTCACCCTAATTTATAATCCCCTGTGATGTATATTTGAATTGGATGTCTAAATTCTCGATAATTATTTGCATTTACAGCTTTGCTCGTGCGAATATTATTACAGGGAAACAAAAGAATGTTCCCTGCCTTTGACTGTTTACATTTACTTTGAGTTTGGTTCAAACATGATTTGAATTAAAATGTAATTGTTAATAGTGGAAATCTAGATGTGTCAGGTCAACCACTGATTGACCCACTTAGAAGGTAAGCCATCTAGTGGCAGTCTCCTGTTAAATCGACTAACAGACCTCTGTCTTTTCCTTTCTGTTTTGAAACTGCATGTCTACTTTTACCCCTTTTGATTAATCTCACCCTGTTTGATTAATTTCATGATCATTAATGATAACTTACAAGCTATCAATGGTTATTATAGGATATTATTCCGATTTTCCTTTTAATTCTTACATGCTTATTTTAAATTTTGATTTAAACCAGTTTTGAATTTTTAATTTGAATTAAGTTTTCTGCTCAGCAGGTTAAAGACAGAGAAGCAGTACTTTCCCCCCCTTGTGGTGAAAACCAGCTACTCCTTCTCCCTTGTTTCATTACTGTTTTTTTATTTGATGTTTATTATTTTGCTTCTCTCTTTTGACTTAGGTTATTTTGATAATTACCATTATTATCATAAATTCCTTTGTTTTGTTTTATCATGATTAGGTAAAGCTGTTACCTTTCCTCTCTACATATAGTTACTCAATTGATGTTAAACAAACCAAACCTTAATTAACTTTAAGTTTCCTTTGTTCATCCTTTGTGTATTTGATTGTAGAACTCCCTTGGTGATTGGACAGTCATCTCAGGTTTCCAGTGAGCAAGGCTGCCCGATCGGTGTTACCGATACTGGCTGCGAGTGAAACTCGGTCCCTCTTGTCTCAAGAGACGTCAGCAATTTTCGCACTCCAAAGGTTGTGCTAAAAGTCACAAGCCGTGCTGTCCTGCGACACGCCAGAGTAACGGAGGACCGGGGACACTGCGGTTCAGTGTTTGGGGAGCACCGGGGAGGTTGACCAAGCCACTGGTTCCCACCTGAATGACTTCAATTCACCCAGGTGAACCCAATGTGATAAAACCCATCCACTTATTATAAGCCACAGAATATTAGATATTCCCCCGGATATATTTTAAGTGTTTGACCCTTTTGCTTCTTTAAGCCACACCATATTTCTAGGTTTCCTACCCAGATAGCCCACTCACCTGTTGGCCCTATCTTAAAACCTAGCAGTAGGCTTAGGCCTCCTTATTCTCACTAACACGTTGTGTTTCTATTGTTTTCATCTCATTTCAAGTGTTGTTTCACTTTGATCTTTTTCTACCACCTGTTCTGTTGTGATTTGTTTCTTTCATTTCACATAGAGACAGTAACCTGGGAGCCACCAACGAAGTTAAATAGTAGAGCGACCACCAGCAGCCGGTGTCATCACACGACCCGCTAGGCTACTGCCTGTCAAATCTCCATTTCAGGTCCTTCGTTGACCCAAGTTAATTGGCTACTTAACTGTCTGACTGTTTGCATCAGTCAGCCCCAAAATTCTCATAAACGGCACAGCCCGTATGAATATAGCTCGTTAAACGTAGAACGAACTTGCATTGGTCTTTTTGTGTGTGTGTGCTGTGCTTCTCTCGCCGACAGAGAATCAGGATGTTCCAGGCATCCAGTCCAGCAGTCCACGGGGGCAACCTCTCGACATGGTTGAAAGCAGTGACGACCCCCTTCCTGCCCAAGGACGCCAGTAACCTGCAGCACCCAGAGCAACTAGACACCGAGCTAGATGAACTGATGGCACGCGATCCAAACCAAAGCGACTACTACAGAGAACTCGCCAGGATCTTCGGAAGCCTAGTTCACATTCTCGTCACCCAGGCACGGCTCAGTGAACGGAGCAACATCGCGGAGGAGGCCTGGAAGGACCAGGCCCCAACCCAGAGTCATCTGGATCAGCTTCTCCTCGAGACCCAGAACCAGCGCGAGAAAGAGGACGACACAGATCCAGAGCTACAGAAAGGAGTTGAAAGACTTCACAATGCCCTGCAAGATCTTCGCCTCGACACAGATCAAAGAGAACATCTGGAGAGAGAAGCCAGAAAAGAACTCAACAAAAAACTCCAGCAAGGCGACGCTCTCCTAAAAAGAGCAGAGACTGAACTAAAAAAAAAAAAAAAAAAAGACTATAAAACCTGGGCCTGCAAAACACACTTGCAAGCGGCCCAAGCTAAATTCAACAAGCTTACTCTGCAGAGAGACAAGCTCCAAGATGAACTTTACACTGTTCACACAGAACTGAGACAATTTCACAGATTACAGAGTGGCTGGATCGGAGAAACGCACACCACAAAATTTCTCCCGGGCCGCCACTCCAACCCTTTCAGCCAAGAACCCAGAGCTGGAAAAGGGGGTGTAGTCTCCCCTCTAAGGAAATCACCAGCCAGCTTACAAGAACATCTGTCAATAACGGAGGGAAGAGAACCCTTCCAGAGAACGCATGTCACCAAACCCTGCACTGCTCACAGAGAACTTCACAAGCTAGCCAGAAGCATCTCTACATTCATTCCAGATCCTGCAGGAGGACATGATGTTCATGCTTCTTTACAAGCCATTGACTTTCATTTGCAAACTGTCGCCAACGTGACAGATGTGAACACATTGTACCTGTTAAAAATCACGGCCAGCCGTGATGTGCATTGCTTTCTGGATCGTCAACCAGAGACTGTCAAAGCGTACTACCAGCAACTGCTACAGACTTTGATTCTTGAATTCTCTGATCCAAACTCAGATCATGGGCTCCTTATTGCTATGGACCTCAAACAGGGCCGATTTGAAAACCCACAGACTTTCTGTAGTCAGCTACGAAACACCTACTTCGGAGCATGCAACGAACCAGGTATGGAACAGGATTTCAACTTAAAAACTCTGTTCCTCCTAAACCTACATGCCAGTTGGAGTTTTCATCTCAGAGTCCCAGCGTGTCCCCGTAACAGAACTACACAAGAGTTACGGAACTTAGCCCACAAAGCTTGCACCAAGCAAAAGACTATTTGTGAAAAGACTGTGAAAAACCCCAACGTCTCTGTCTCTGAGCACTGCTTGGAGTTAACCCTAGATGGCGCTCTACAACACCACAGTCACAGACATCTTTACAGAGAGTCAATACCATTCCAAGCCAGCAGAGGGCAACACAGTGCAGCCACGTCTGAGACAGCAGAGATCCTGAGGGTGCTGAAAGATCTTCTTCACATGAATACTCGCAAGGAAGATGAGCCAAGCACCCAGAACACTGCCCGAGCTCCACAGTCAACAGCTACAGCTAACTGAACGAGACAGCACAGGTCCTCACACCAGGTACCACAAACACAAGGTACCAGAAAATGCTGTTTTGACTACCTGCCTTCGCAGCGAGCTACACAAGACCGGTCCTCATCACCCACCGATCGTCCCACCTGCCCTAATGCCAACATTCCTGGGCAGCCCTGTCAAAAAGGGGGTGGGTCAAAAAGGAGTCAACAGGGAAGACCTGATCGACACAGGATTAAACCTGACGGTGATCTCATCTTACCTTTCCAAAAGACTCCAATTTGAAGCTAAGAGACAAGATCGAACTCTTACACCTCAAACTTATGAACTGAATGTACAGGTGTACAGACAGGATGACATCCAGTTTGAACAGGTTGTTTCCATTCACCTGACATTCGTTCCGATGAGTCTAATACATCCCATGTATGTCCCACCAATGAACACTCATACATTGCTCATCGACAAAGACCTGCTAGAACACTTTGACCCTTTTCTGAACTTCAAACAGCTAAAAGACTTTGCTCAAGTGCGAGAACCTCTTTCTCTCCAGCCACACAGGTTGCTAGAGCCAGACTGTCAGGTCGCAGAGGTCACGGGAACTCCCACAGAGCCAGACGGTCAGGTCACAGAGGTCACGGGAACCCCAGCAGCCAGCCATGAGTACAACGCCCTAACAACAGGCCCAAGTTCAAGCCTCTGTACCTTAGTCAACAAACAGGGTACGGTGGTACCAGCTTACACCAAAGGGGTCGCTGTTCGACTCAACCTGCAAGGTGGTCAAACCTTACACCACACGCTGGGTTTCTTCCAATCCTCACCTGAATGTGTGGAACTCGGACTCACACTTGCAAACAAGCATGTCAAACACCAACACCTGTTCCAGCAATGTGATAACATCACAAAAACACACAATGTGATCGTGTACTGGAAGAAGGAAAAAGGACACTCAAAGTTACCAAGTCTAGACGAGGACTTTAAAGATCACACTGACACCCTTGCCAAAACTGGCACACTAAACAACATTCTGTGGTCACTCCCAACCCACCCACCCACATTCAAGGTTGAAGTGATTACACACAGCACAAGAACTTTACTAGCTAAACTGCCTACCTCAGAATCGCTTACGCAGGCTCCGTTGTCTACACAGACCAACATAGCGGACATGCAGGCTTCTGAAACCTTGATAATGACTTTGTTTTACCACCTCTCAGACCCCTCCATCCACCCTGGCAACCAGTCTACAGTCACTGACAACCAAAGCCCCAGACCACTGCATGATACACAAACCATGCTGCGTGCACAGAACAATATTGTGGGTTGTGCACCGTCTGACATCACAATGCCAGGGCGTGTAATGCCACGGAGCAAAAGGGGGATAAGGCCAATATATTTCCATGACGCAGCATGTGCTGCACCACGCAGCACCAGAGCCACTGACACAACACTGAGGCAAGCGTCATGCCAGCAGCAAGATGTGGCAAAACATGGGCGAGGGCGAGCTAAACCCAGTCGCCGCCCACGAAGCAAAGAGACTGTCCTGTCCAACCAAAGACAGGCCTTGTTTGTTTCTTTCTCCCCTTTCTCTCTCTCTCTCCCTATTATCTGTACCAGGATGCTGCTGTGGTTTGCCGTGCCGTGCTGTCAGCCAAAGAGAGGACAGCTGCCACCGAGAAAACCGCTGAGACTCCTGACTACCGATGACAGGGCACACTACCCCAGCACGGTAACCGAATACAGCTGTACAAGGTTCCGATGGAGAGAGGACTCCCTCACTCACACTGAGGCCGATGTCAAACACCTGTTCAGCCAATATGAGAAAGTGACGGTTACACAAATGGAGTTAGGTGGACACCACCACCGCTCCAAACTGTTCCCGGGAGCTTTGCTTAGAGCCGCTGCTGCCGCCAGAATGTTTAACATTGTTATGTCCAGTGTCAATGCAGCGAACCAGACTGTAAACTCCTTGAAACCACTGTTTACTGTCTTCCAGAAGAACTTTACCCAGACTCAGCTGTTTACAGCATTAACAACAGCCATGCTGTGGGAGGTTAGCTCCTCCAATGACAGCCTAACCACGAGTAAAACCCCACCGTACATGATATCTTTAAGCCTTGTGTTAACTGTGCTGTCTTACGCCATCACCATGCCAGCTGACCTGCTACAAATACACCTGGCCAACTCTCTGGATAGCGCCTTCCTACGGCACGTAAACCCCAAACAGAGAGAAGTGAACGTGCTCCTGAACCAACTCATCAGCGAGTCAAGCCAAGTCTACAGACCTAAAGACATTGTCAGTGTCAGGATGTGGAAGAGCAACACCCACACCAAAACACACATTCCAAATGTGGTGGCCTACCACGAAAGCGACACACAGCTGTACCTGGCCCCAAACATGCACATGTGTACTTTAACCAAAAACATTCATTATCTCTGCCTTAGCAAACCCTTCCTCAGACACAACTCTGAAGGAATCTGCGAGCTGCAACCCTGGGTCAGCGATACGCGCTGCCCTGCTGAAGCCAAGCCTCGTACACAAGTCACAGAAACGCAAGCAGAGATTGTGGGTAACAGATGGCTCGTCAACACTCCTGTGCGCTCAGCTATGCTGACCTACGACCAGCATGACACCGCCACCCGTGCCAACCTGCTGGACCAAGTACTGAAAGGTACCACCCAACACATTGACATTACTCCTGTCGACACAGCCCTCCAAGCACAGCCTCGACAGCCCGTTCTGAACCAGTCATCTGCGGTCCTAGCCTGGACTGCTGCCGACACTGCACGGGGCATCTCCACTGTCATTGGTCCCGCCCTGACTCTTGGCGTAACCTTCATCCTATACAGGGTACTCAACGAGATGCAAACCTCTACAGCCAAACTCACGACAACTGTGGCTGGAGGTCCCCGATGGAATCCCCGGAAAGGGGGTGCCAAGTCAAAGACAACACCGAACCTCATCAAGGGGAGTCCTCAGCTTCAGGAACCACCTGCCATCATGACCCACCTGCTACATGACCATCACGATTCACCTTTCATCTGCCCATCCTGATGATTGCCGTCCGATGATGTCCACACAGGGACTTCATCTGACGAAAGGGGGAGATGTAACAGATATGCAGGTCAGCGATTCATGGGTTAAATTCTGTTTTATAAATTCAGACTGTTGGTACTAAATGCCAGCCTGGCTGGACTTAAACTATTTACGATGCCCATGCGAGCTTCAAAGAAGAAACGAAAACCCCCAACCCAAATTCTTCCAACACTGGAGACAAAGGAACTTTTCGTATAAGTTCCTTACTTTCATTTTATTATTAATATGTATTTTAATTATGTTTATGGATTGCATAAAATGGTTAATCCTTGTTATGTGAAGAGTATAAGTTGCAAGCTTATACTTTAGGAAATGTCTCTCCTCACTTTAACCTTCTCAAAGAAAGCCATGTTTCTGCAACCCCCACTTTTGCAGGTTGTAAAAGTTACGACCACACAGGACAGGAGAGAAGCCAAGTCACTGGCTTCTTTTGAACAATGCATTCTATGGAATGTATTCATTAACTTTCTGTTTTCATGTTTTATAAATGTATTACGTATTCCCTTTTGGTACATTTAGATGTTTCCCAACATCTGCAGTGTTATCATGTGTTAAACAAATCTTTAAATGTGTAATTCGATCTAAAAATTAGATCTTTGGTCATTTATATATTATGTCTAGTCTTGTTCTAATCGTCATGCTTTGACAGACCCACTTATCTAAAGCAAAGTAATGAAAAATGTATTTAATCTGGAATAATGAACTTGTTTTAATATTCCTGATGAAATCGGACAGGCCCTAAATCATCAGGGGGTTGTCTCAACCGAGACAAAGGAACTTTCCCTCCGCTTCAGATCGCGGACATTCATTGGATGCTCCCTCGAAAATGGGCGTGAACTATTTCAAGCTATAAGAATTGACCAAACAAGGTCCACCTCTCTTTTTGCTCTTCTTTCTCTTCTCCGTTCTCGGACACGCTGCTCTCCAACGTTGCTTCCGCGCGGCCATAGGCCGCGCTCATAGCGCGAACCCCCTCAGCACAGGGGCTGAGAGAAAAAGCCATTTTAATGGCTCCTTTGGAAGCTTTCGTTTCGTTCGTTTTCTTTTCTTTTCTTTACTAAGTTTATTAAACTATTCGCCTCTCCACGCAAGGAAGACGAATTCTGGAACAATGTTTGTTGAACCTTTCAAATACCGCGCGAGGACAGAACAAAGGACCACGTGCTCCACGCTCACGCCAAGCGCAGCGTGCACGCGCGTCACATGGCCTCCGTTTCATGGCACATGGCTGTTTCAACGCGCAAAGCTCACAAGCTCGACGCCGATCTCACGCCACACTCACATGGGACACTTCTGCAAGTATCACTTTCTCTATGGAGATTTAAATGCTGGTTTAAAGTGTTGTTATGATCTGATTTGTTGTTGGCTTCCCAAAAGTTACTGACTTTGATTTTCATACCTGAGCTCATTCTGTGATCTCTCTCGCTTTCTACACTTCTCTCTCTCTCTCTCTCTCTCGTTCTCTCTCTCTCTCTCTCTCTCTCTTTTATTTGGATTCCGTTATGTCTTGTAAATGTTTATTGTCTGTATTTTCGTACGCATATTTACTCTGTGTGATTTGTAGTTTGATGTATTACTAGTTGAATTATTAAAAACCCATATATAAAATGATTGACTTTGGACTCCACCCCACTCACATTACGAGTCACTGAGATGTGTCTGATCTATAGCTACAAGCTCTAAATTTAGAAACTAAATTTATCATAAGGATAGGATAATATTTTCATGGCCAGAGAATACTTTTCCTTGAATTATAAGGCGTGATAACTTTATTGAAAATTGATAGGTCTACAGTGGTGTGCTGGACATACCACGGTTTGATCTGCAGTAATTTACAGTAAGAGATCACAATAATTGATATGAAGAATGTAATATTGACATATTAATGAGTAAATTACAGTGCCCTGTGATTAGTATTGGTATTGGCAATTGAGCTATTTTTCATAATCAATAAAATTAAATGTAACTGTCATCTGAGATATATATTAATCAAATTCTTGATTAATTATTCAAATTCCCTATATATCATTTGAGTTAATTACTATGTAAAACTCATTGTTGTTACATAGAACAAACGTCTGAAGCCATAAGACAAATATATAAAATGTGCAGAGCATGGGGGCACAAGGACTGGAATTGAGAACCGCTGCTAAAGAGCAACACAAAGTGCGATACATGATATGTCAGGGAATTTTTTTTTTTTTTTTAATAGATTTCCAAAAACACAACAATTTTAGTTACATTACTGTCACGGTAGGAAATCCAGTGTTTCCTCCGTGTCATGTTTTGTGATTGTTTTTGTACTTACGTTGTCTCCATGTGCTCGTTTAGTTGATTGTCATCACCTGGGTGTTGATTGTCTCGCTCCAGCTGATCTTCATCACACCTCAGCTACTTATACTCACCTCGCTCTCTCTCTGTTGTCAGATCCTCTCTCATGTCTTCGTGTCCTAGTTGGATTACCGTCTTCCGTGTTCGTGTGCTGGAGTGGATTAAGTGTTGTCGTCCTCGTGTCAGTGTTCCGGTCTGTTCCTGGTTTCAACCATTGACCACCTTCACCTGCACCGCCGACTTCACCACCCAGCTCATCTCACGCCACCGTAGACCTTCCTTGCCATTGCCAACATCCTGGACTCTCTTTCTCAATAAACTACATCTGATCGCCTGCAATTGCTTCCTCCTCTTTTATCTGTCGTTACAGAAGGATCTGACCATCATGGAAGCAGCAGGCGACCGCTCCCCATCTCATCTGGAAGAATTTCTGCAACGAGCTGTGGGTCGTATGGATCGCCAAGACAAGGCGATAGATGAGATGGGTCGAGCCTTCCAAGCAATGGTGACGAAGGTGTCCGAGCTCGCTCTCCAGACGCAACACCAACAACAACCGTCACCCGCTGCGCCTCCCACGCCACCCACACCGCCGATCGTCTCCGGGGGGATTTCCCAGCCCGAACCACGCCTCCCCATCCCGGAGAAATATGCGGGTGAGCCAGAGTTCTGTCGATCATTTCTGTCTCATTGTTCTCTGCACTTCGCCATGCAGCCCCGCACGTTCTACACCGAGGAAATGAAGGTGGCATTCGTCTTATCACTACTTACGGGAAGGGCTGCCCTCTGGGGGACGGCGGTGTGGGAAAACCAAGACAGCTGCTGTGCCTCGTTCCACGCCCTTTCGGAAGAGATGAGACGGGTCTTCGACCGCTCCGTCGCCGGGAGGGAAGCGGCTCGCCTTCTCACGGACCTACGTCAGGGGGAAAGGTCCGTCTCCGATTACTCGATTGAGTTCCGCACCCTGGCGGCGGAGTGTAAGTGGAACGAAGAGGCGCAGTGGGATCACTTCCTGCATGGGTTGGCTGACCGCATCCAACAGGAGATCCGCGCCGTCGAGCTCCCCACTTCTCTCAATAGTCTGATTGACCTTACCATCAGAGTTGACAATCGACTCGATCAAGCCACCAGACGGAGGGGGAGAACAGTTCTCGCGAACAGACCGGAGGCTCAGTATCAGCGCTCAGATGTTGCGGTCAGCCCACCGGGAGATCATGAACCCATGCAGGTGGGGCGAGCTCGGCTCTCCCGGGAGGAGAGAATCAGGCGGAGATCCCTGGGACTATGTTTATACTGCGGCAGTCAAGAACATCACATCCAGCGTTGTCCGGTAAAAGACCAAGCCCGATAGTAAAACGGAGGCTACTATCGGGTGGGATCTCTGCCAGGAAGACCTCATCTACATCGACACTCCTTCCGGTGAGTCTACGGTGGTCCACCCACGCACTCGAGCATCACGCCTTGTTGGATTCTGGGGCAGAGGGTAATTTCATGGACTTCAAGTTCGCTTGTAAGCTTAACATTCCTCTCACCTCCCTCAAACACCCCATTGCACCCTTTGCTCTCAACGGACACAGACTACCAGTCATCACTCAGACCACCTTACCTGTTTCCCTCACCACATCTGGCAACCATACTGAGGAGATATCATTTTACATCACGGACTCACCTCAATCCCCCATCGTTCTCGGTCACACCTGGCTTCAGAAACACAACCCCAGGATCAATTGGCGCCTTGGATCTGTGGTTAGCTGGAGCGAGGAATGTCATTTGTCTTGTCTTTTGTCTGCTGGTGTTAATGTTTCTGAGTCTGTGTTTCAGGGGGAAGCAGTGGATTTGGCTAGCGTGCCCGCGGAGTACCACGACCTGAAGGAGGTGTTCAGTAAGTCTCGTGCTGATTCTCTTCCTCCTCATCGTCCCTATGACTGTGCGATAGAGTTATTGCCAGGTACTTCTCCGCCTAAGGGCAAGTTATATTCTTTGTCTATTCCAGAGACGGCGGCCATGGAGAAATATATATCCAGTTCTCTAGCAACGGGGTTTATCCGCCCTTCTTCTTCTCCAGCGGGGGCGGGGTTCTTTTTTGTGGGAAAGAAGGACGGATCCTTGCGACCTTGCATTGACTACCGAGGGCTGAACAACATAACGGTAAAGAATACCTATCCTTTACCGCTTATGTCTTCAGCTTTTGAGAGGTTGCAGGGAGCGTCCGTTTTCACTAAATTGGACTTACGTAATGCTTATCATTTGGTCCGCATCAGGGAGGGGGATGAGTGGAAGACTGCCTTTAACACCCCTAGAGGCCATTTTGAGTACTGCGTTATGCCGTTCGGGCTAACCAACTCGCCGGCAGTCTTTCAAGCACTCGTTAATGACGTGTTGCGAGACATGGTCGATCTGTTCATATATGTTTACCTGGATGACATATTGATTTTTTCTTCGTCTCTCCAGGAACACGTGCAACACGTACGACGAGTGCTTCTGCGGTTGCTAGAGAATGGATTGTTTGTCAAGGCGGAGAAATGCGTTTTTCATGCACAGTCTGTTTCTTTTCTAGGACACATCATTTCGACTGAGGGTGTTCGCATGGATCCTGAGAAGGTTAAGGCTGTGGTAAATTGGCCATCCCCAGAGTCTCGCAAGGCCCTGCAGAGATTTCTGGGGTTCGCCAATTTTTACCGGCGTTTCATTCGCAATTTCAGCCAACTAGCCGCTCCTCTGACCGCCTTGACCTCCCCTAGTTTGACGTTCAGGTGGTCAGACGCAGCTGAGGCTGCGTTTGCCAAACTGAAAAGCTGCTTTGTTTCAGCTCCCATTCTCGTCACCCCTGATCGCTCACGTCAATTCATAGTGGAGGTCGACGCGTCAGAGGTGGGGGTAGGAGCAGTGTTATCCCAACGCGCATCCTCAGACGGAAAGGTGCATCCGTGCGCGTATTATTCTCACCGTTTATCTCCTGCAGAAGTTAATTATGACATTGGCAATCGAGAGTTGTTGGCAGTCAAACTTGCACTGGAAGAATGGCGTCACTGGCTTGAGGGGTCGGGTGTACCTTTCATTGTATGGACGGACCATAAGAATCTCGAATACATTAGAACCGCCAAAAGACTTAACTCCAGGCAGGCTCGGTGGGCATTGTTTTTCGGTCGTTTCGATTTTACACTTTCTTACCGGCCGGGTTCCAAAAACATCAAACCCGATGCTTTATCCCGTCTTTTTGAGCGTTCCGATCGTACTGCTACTCCCGAGCCCATTTTACCGGGGACCATCATTATCTCCGCGCTCAGATGGGAGGTCGAATCGAAGGTGTTGACCGCCTTAGAAGGGGTAACGCCCCCGGCTCGTTGCCCACCGAACCGATTGTTTGTGCCGGAGGGGTTACGGTCAGACGTTCTCCAGTGGGGTCATTGTTCCAGTGTTGCTTGTCACCCAGGGGTTAGTAGAACTAGATTTCTAGTCAAGCAACGATTTTGGTGGCCTGGTATGGCTCGTGACGTCCACGATTTCGTCTTGGCTTGTTCAGTTTGCGCTATTGGTAAGACTTCCAATCGACCTCCAGATGGGTTACTCTTACCGCTGTCTGTCCCTTCAAGACCCTGGTCCCACATTTCGCTAGATTTTATCACCGCCCTCCCGCCCTCTAGAGGCAATACGGTGATTTTAACCGTAGTGGACCGGTTCTCGAAGGCGACTCATTTTATTCCCTTGCCCAAATTACCTTCAGCCAAGGAAACAGCGGTAGCTGTCATTGACCACGTCTTCCGCATACATGGCCTCCCGACAGACGTGGTTTCTGACAGGGGTCCCCAATTTGTGTCCAAATTTTGGCGAGAATTTTGTAAATTGTTAGGAGCGACTGTTAGTCTTTCTTCCGGGTTCCATCCCCAGAGCAATGGTCAAACCGAACGAGCCAATCAGGATGTCGAGAGGGTTTTGCGATGTTTGGTTTCCAATAATCCTTCGTCCTGGTGTCAGCAACTCTCAGTTGTGGAGTACGCACACAATTCTTTGCCAGTGTCATCTACGGGCATGTCTCCATTTAAGTGTAGTTTAGGGTACCAACCACCTAATTTTGTCAGTACGGAATCCGAGGTTTCGGTCCCCTCCGCACACGCACTAGTCCAGAGGTGTCACCGCACCTGGACCAGAGCTCGCAGAGCTCTGCTCCAGGCTAGGTCGCGCACCAAGGCTAAGGCCGATCGCCACCGGTCGAAGCCTCCCCGTTACGTCGTCGGTCAAAGAGTGTGGCTTTCTACCCAGAATATTCCTATGCGTTCCGTTTCTAACAAACTTGCTCCCAAATTTATTGGCCCGTTTTCTATTACCAAGATTATTAATCCGGTAACCGTGCGTCTTAGCCTTCCTCCGGCGTACAGGAGGATTCATCCCGTGTTCCACGTGTCCAAAATTAAATCGGTGATTTCTTCCCGTCTTAATCCGCCTGCTCCGGTTCCCCCCCCCGCCTCGTCTCGTTAATGGGGAGACCACCTATTCGGTTAATCGTATTCTGGACTCTAGACGGAGGGGACGCGGTTTTCAGTACTTGGTGGATTGGGAAGGTTACGGTCCGGAGGAGAGAAGCTGGGTTCCTGCTCGGGACATATTGGATCACCACCTTATAGATGATTACAATCTACAGGTAAAGCAGGCTGGGAACGTCAGGTGACGTCCTAGGGGAGAGGGTACTGTCACGGTAGGAAATCCAGTGTTTCCTCCGTGTCATGTTTTGTGATTGTTTTTGTACTTACGTTGTCTCCATGTGCTCGTTTAGTTGATTGTCATCACCTGGGTGTTGATTGTCTCGCTCCAGCTGATCTTCATCACACCTCAGCTACTTATACTCACCTCGCTCTCTCTCTGTTGTCAGATCCTCTCTCATGTCTTCGTGTCCTAGTTGGATTACCGTCTTCCGTGTTCGTGTGCTGGAGTGGATTAAGTGTTGTCGTCCTCGTGTCAGTGTTCCGGTCTGTTCCTGGTTTCAACCATTGACCACCTTCACCTGCACCGCCGACTTCACCACCCAGCTCATCTCACGCCACCGTAGACCTTCCTTGCCATTGCCAACATCCTGGACTCTCTTTCTCAATAAACTACATCTGATCGCCTGCAATTGCTTCCTCCTCTTTTATCTGTCGTTACAATTACACTATGTGTTGTTTCATTTATTTATTTATTTATTATGTGCTTAACTCCACCCTTACCCTTAAACCTAACCTTTTTTTTTACACTGTTTTACACTTCTCATCATGCTTTGCACAGTGCTGGGTATATGGGGAGAGAAAATGTTGAAATAAAGTGTTATTTAATGCATTTCTTTAGCAAAATTACAAAATAGAGATAATTGTTAATGTATAATGTTCTGTTATGTTGGTATTTTAAAATACTTTCTTTTATGCTGGTGTTTTTTGGCAAGGCACCATTGTAGTGAAATATGGAACATGTGCTTGGGTTGAGGAGCTGCTAAAAAGAATTCAGATTACTTTAACAACAAGCAACTCCGATGGGAGTTACATAGATGTAAACAGTACTGACTTTAGACAGTCAACTTCTAATATAATATGTGTACAGACAAGTTCAGTTTAACTTGCTAGTATGTTATTATAACAATTTGTGTGAACCTGAACAAACAGTGGTTCTAAACAATGAATATACACTCACCTAAAGGATTATTAGGAACACCTGTTCAATTTCTCATAAATGCAATTATCTAATCAACCAATCACATGGCAGTTGCTTCAATGCATTTAGGGGTGTGGTCCTGGTCAAGACAATCTCCTGAACTCCAAACTGAATGTCAAGAAAGGTGATTTAAGTAATTTTGAGCGTGGCATGGTTGTTGGCGCCAGACGGCCGGTCTGAGTATTTCACAATCTGCTCAGTTACTGGGATTTTCACGCACAACCATTTCTAGGGTTTATAAAGAATGGTGTGCAAAGGGAAAAACATCCAGTATGCGGCAGTCCTGTGGGCTAAAATGCCTTGTTGATGCTAGAGGTCAGAGGAGAATGGGCCGACTGATTCAAGCTGATAGAAGAGCAACTTTGACTGAAATAACCACTCGTTACAACCGAGGTATGCAGCAAAGCATTTGTGAAGTAACAACCCGCACAACTTTGAGGCGGAAGACCCCACCGGGTACCACTCATCTCCACTACAAATAGGAAAAAGAGGCTACAATTTGTACGAGCTAACCAAAATTGGACAGTTGAAGACTGGAAAAATGTTGCCTGGTCTGATGAGTCTAGATTTCTGTTGAGACGTTCTAATGGTAGAGTCAGAATTTGGCAAAAACACAATGAGAACATGGATCCATCATGCCTTGTTACCACTGTGCAGGCTGGTGGTGGTGGTGTAATGGTGGGGAGGATGTTTTCTTTGCACACTTTTTAGGCCCCTTAGTGCCAATTGGGCATCTTTTAAATGCCACGGCCTACCTGAGCATTTTTTCTGACCATGTCCATCACTTTATGACCACCATGTACCCATCCTCTGATGGTTACTTCCAGCAGGATAATGCACCATGTCACAAAGCTCGAATAATTTCAAATTGGTTCACTGTACTAAAATGGCCCCCACAGTCACCAGATCTCAACCCAATAGAGCATCTTTGGGATGTGGTGGAAAGGGAGCTTCGTGCCCTGGATGTGCAACCCACAAATCTCCATCAACTGCAAGATACTATCCTATCAATATGGGCCAACATTTCTAAAGAATGCTTTCAGCACCTTGTTGAATCAATGCCACATAGAATTAAGGCAGTTCTGAAGGCCAAAATGGGTCAAACACAGTATTAGTATGGTGTTCCTAATAATCCTTTAGGTGAGTGTATATACAGTATAGCGCTTTTTAAAATACAGATTGTGGCATACCAGCTTTAAAGTATTAAACAGGGAAATAGAGTGTCAAAATAGTGTGCCATTCTGCACTGTCCGAAACTATTAGTTTAATTCTAAGCTGCAAAAAAAGTCAGACAGTGCAAAGTCAGACTCTTAGGTTAGGATCAGGGTTAGTAGAATAAGTTCACATGTCATTGCATTTTCTTTTGGGGGACCATCCAAATAAGTGATGACAGATATTAAGAATATAGTCTACTACAAGGCCAGTGACTGTTAGTTAACATTTAGTAGCAAAGTTACTTATGACTAAAGTGGATTATCAAAAAGTTTTACCCCTAGCTCTAACAGGTCTGGATTCGGATTGATAGCTTTGGGTTCAGGTTGGACTCAGGTTTGTAGCTACATCACTGAGTGGGAAGATTTTATTTAGCAATTTATTGAATTTCAACTGATTATTAAAACACTTGTTTTTACAAACTGAAGCTGGCAACATTACAGCCGGTTTGGACCAGTGTTCATATGGACAACCACCAGTTGAAGTACTTATGGGACAACTTTCCTGCCTATTCACATCATCTCCATAGGCAAACATTCATTGTAAAAGTAAAGTTGCTCACATTTTCAAACTGAGCCATGTTGCATCAAAAGCATCCAGAAAGTGTGTCCTCTGACCTTAAGCAACTCAGTGTAGTTTGCAGTCAATATGAAGACAGATGGTATCTGAGAAAGCAAGAGAGAGTCTTCAGCAAAGGACAGGCACACAGCTTGTCCTCAGGGTTCTCATTAGCCTTGAGCTATAAAACAGATACTTCTATGCAGACAGTAAGCTATAGCTGAGTGGACGATTATGCTCCAAGGTCCATGTAATAAGTCAAAATTAGGGTTCTGGACTGCAGAAGTAGATCAGAGGAAAATAAATGAACTTAAACAGGGTGCAAATGGACTCCCTGCAATCTGTGCTAGTAGCCTGAGCTTGTATCATCAGAAAGATACAACTCCAAATGGTAATTAGATTGGACTGAAGGGGGCCATGTATAGGTTTACCTGCTGAATACATTCAGAAACATACTGTAAGCCCTGAGATTTCAAGCCTATACACATGCAATAATATTTCATTAGTATGGCAAGAGGCATCTGTACAGCCTTCTGTCACTGGCTCTAGAATTTCTTGAAAACAACCTTCCTAATAAATTATCTGATCTCACAGCTTCAGTCATACACTGCTGATTGCTTGAGTTGAGTTTCAGATTTTCGTCAATAAAATTGTGGCTTTGTTGGACAACATACTTATGTTTGCTCAAAGAAAGACAAATAGGTTGGTACAATCAGATGGGATTTGCCTTTTTGAACTGCAAAACCAGCATAGTCAAAGAAGGCAAATTCAAAATAGGCGTTTTTACTCCCTTGAAGGGGACTGCCGGAAGAGAACACCATACAAAGGATCATTCCAGATTTAAAAAAAAAAAGAGAAATGAGGCTACTAACCCCAAACAGAGGGTGCTTTCACACCTGCCTCATTTAGTTCGGTTGAATCGTACCAGAGTTCGTTTCCCCCTTTGGTGCGGTTCGTTTGGGCAGGTGTGAAAGCAGCAATAGCACTCGGGTGGGCACCAAAGGTGGACCAAACAAGCGTACCAAGAACTGCTTGTAGAAGTGGTCTCGGTACACTTTCAAACGAACTCCGGAGCGGTCCGTTTGTGGTGAGAACTTGATTCAACCTCGAACAGACCCAACTGCAAAAAGTACTAATCATTTTTGGACTAAACCAGCTGCCATAGTCAGCTGGGCTGTGCATTATGGGATGAGGAAGTGTTTGTTGACAGTTTGCACTTTAGCATGGCAGCTCGTGGACAAACTTGGAGTAGTGAGGAGGTGCGGAGCCTCATAGAAATTTGGACTGATGATCATGAGCATGTCAGAGTTAAGAAGAATTAATGCACGCCTCCGCTTGAAATCACGAGCGTACCGTTTGCAGTGCATTAGAATGTTGTTTTCAAGCCACATCCACGCTTCATTATAGAAATGTATTGTTTGCATATGGTGGTGTATACAAACAATGTCATAGATTATGGCCAGGGACAAAACCGCGCAGTCGTCTCTCCATAGTTATGTTGTCTCCATGTTGTTTGCTGGCTTTTCCTCTTATGTTGGAAAAAAGCAGTTTAGGAAATACGTCATGGCAAATGAGTGATGTGGATGTTGTCATGTGACTGCATTTTGGTTCGTTTCAACTGGTTCGGACCAAAGTGTGGTGTGAAAACGAACCAAAAAAGCTGAAAAATGCTACAATGTATAATTGTTTGCCCTTGGTTCCTACCAAATGAACCAAACTAGAGATGTGAAAGCACCCAGAGAAAAAGGAGTGAGAATATAAAGAAACAATCATATCAAACCAGCCTAACTAAGTGTTTTTGCACTCAGCTAATATTTTTAACTCAACATTCACAAAAAAATAAAATAATAACAAATAATAATAATAATAATAATAATAATAATAATAATAATAATAATTTCTCCAATTTACATATACTTTTATAGCTTTGGATTGTGGTGTGAACCAATGCCTACAATGGTGGAGAAAGCCAGTGTGTGTTGTATTTTTACAAAAGCCAGTGTGTGTTGTAACAGTTTTTTCCTTCTAATCATAGTTTGTTTCAACACTTTAATTATTTTATTGTTATTTTTTTCTGTTTAAATGATGGAAACTTACAAACAAACAAAAAGGTTCTCAAAGTATGTGGAAAGAAGTGTTGTGCTCTGTCGCACAAAAGTATGTATTGTGAGTGCTCTGTAGTGAGGTGTATGGCAGGACTTTTTAAATCATAGTGCTTGCAACTTTTCTTGATGAATACAGAGAATTTTGAATTTTTTTTTCCTATAAAAACATTTACTTTATGCTCCTCGACATAGCCAGACGCTCATTTTCACTCAAAGAAAGAAAACTAGGCAAACTCTACAGCAAAACGCCTT
Source organism: Carassius auratus (assembly GCF_003368295.1). Lineage (NCBI taxonomy): Eukaryota > Metazoa > Chordata > Actinopteri > Cypriniformes > Cyprinidae > Carassius > Carassius auratus. Next base: position 39,337 of record NW_020528581.1, read on the forward strand.
CCTCTATGTAGACATGCTCTCTACTTCATCACCCTGTCCTATCATGTCTGTCATGCCTCTCAGCATCTCAGTTTGTGGAGGTGTAGCCCTATACTAAGCCAACTGAGCAAAGGGAAGCAGTACCCTTCAAAAAATAAAAATGTCAATCAAAATGAAGCTTTTAAGGCATTCTGAAAAACAGAAAAGCCATTCTGTTCAAAAACGCTGCAATCTGTGACGGCTAAAGAGCCTGAAAGTGGTAGGGAAACAGTTATAGCATCTTCCATTATATCTTTCAAAGGCTCTGTGGTATATAACCAAAGCCAAGTGCATCTAACAGCACTTATTTCAATTCTGTAATTTTGATATCCATTTACCAAGAAGTCCAAAAGCAGAGCGATTTGTATCTATTGATGCTTCAATGCACTCTTTATTTTTTAAAGGAAAAATTGCACTTCTTAAGGGGGTAAATGCTTGTTACATTATATTTGCATCTCCCAATTTAAATAAATCAGAGATTAGGTTTTGAGACTTTGGATGCAACTATTTTAAATTTGACAAACTGCAAGTCTTGTGATCAATCTAATAATTTTAGAGCCATTTTCATTATGAATTTGGCACATACTGTACAAGCTTTTTATCACTCTACATCTGCTGCCTCCCAATGAAAAACAGATTAAATGCATATCAGGTAGTTCCTGATTCACTTGCACACTCAGTTCTTCCCTCTTGTTAATCAGTAAATTCCCTGGAATAATCTGCAAAAAGCCTTGTTATGTCAAGAATATCTAACAGAGACTGCATCCTAAGTAAATCTAATTCCAAAGATTGTACAATACAAATGCACGACTCCATCATAATGCACCACTCCATCATAATAGTTGGGACACTAAAATATTAGTAGCAAACTCATTAAAAGGATGAATACTGTTATGAAAATAAGACATTGGTGATTAATAAAGCTGAACAAATGTAAATTTAGTTCAAAATATACTGCACATAAAACATTTGTGACCCTGGACCACAAAACCAGTCATAAGGGTCAATTCTTGACATTTTTGAAAAGTGAGATGTATACATAATCTGAAAGGAAGCTGAATAAATTAGCTTTCAATTCATGTATAGTTTAAGTTAGAACAATATTTGGATGAGAATTGAAAATTTTGAATTGAACATTATGAAAGTTGAGATGTATACATCATCTAAAAAAGCTGAATAAATTAATGTTAGCATAGGACAGTATTTGTCTGAGATACAACTATTAGAAAATCTGAGGGTAAAAAAAAAAAATCTAAATATTGAGAAAATCACCTTTATATTTTTCAAAATTAAGTTCTTATCGAAGCATATTACTTATCAGAAAATTAAGTATTGATATATTTAATGTAGGAAATTTACAAAATAATTTCATGGAACATGATATTTATTTAATATTGTAATGATTTTGGGCATAAAAGAAAAATCTTTAATTCTGACCCATACAATGTATTGTTGGCTATTATAAAATACATCCATGATATTTATGAAACAATTCAGGAATTCTGTATCACTCCTTATTTAAAGAACTTTAAATTAGTTCACAGATAACAGCACTGTAATAATAAAATCTCCATAACTACGGGAAGAAGGAGGCGGGAACCGGCGCACAATCAATTGAAACTTTAATAATCACAAAATAAACACAAACCAGCGCATCAGCCCCTCACGGACGACTGATGCGCGCAAATAAAAACCAAAACATAAACTAAAGCCCAGGCCTGGTCCTCTCTCGTCCTTCACTGTCATCGCTCCAGTTTTATATCCTTCCAACTCCTCCGTGGGCCTCGAGACCGGTGGGTCGAACAGGTGTAGCTCATCTCCAATCACTACACCGGCCTCGCTCCTCCCACGTCCCTCAGCCCCGCCCCACTCGTCACATACCCCCATCGCCCCTCGCAGGCCGGGGGGTACTCCCGAGACTGCGCTCTACTCAGTGTGTATATAGTATGTGTATGCGGTCAGCAGTGAGAGTGCATAAATATAACGCGAAAACACATTAAAATAATGCACGAGAGCGAATCTCTCTGTTCGCACGCATATTTCCCTTTTCTCTGTCACAAAACCAGAAGTGCTTGCTCAGATACACGCTGCTCTGCGCGGAGAGAGTGTGCGCACTTAAAACGTGTCTCCTCTCACTTAAACTGCGTCCTGTGCGCTACCAACTCTCTCTATGCTCATATGTTTTAGATATTAATTATTTTTGCACGTTTTTATTTCTAGCCTTTTACCACATGCAGTGTAAACGCTCTGATCCATTAACATAGGCTTGGAAAAAAGGCGCATCACAGACAGAGTGTAAACCTGGAGTTACAGGCATATGCCCAGTCTGTTCTGTTCTCGTACTAGGCACGTTGCATTCTGATTGGATAGCATACTACGGGAGGTCAGGGCCGCGGAAAATCGTGCTATAAAGCGATTTAGAAATCGCGCATGATCAAATCGTGATTTTATGATGATTTCTATTAATCACACAGCCCTAGAATGGACTGGAAATGAACATAAAATAACTCTGGCTGGCACCGCTCAGCAAAACGGGAAAACCAGATCCAGGCAGAGCTCGGCAGTGGGTAGATAGTCACCGAAGCAAGCAGTCAGGAGGAAACACAACAGCCGTTTATGCATGTTTGAATTTTTGTTGTTCTGTAGCATATGCAGCAAAAATATCTAAGATAAATTGGTGGTTTATTCTTAAACTAATCAGCGAGCTCGAATAGTGGAAGCATAGTAACAGTTTAATATTTCTTTTTCTTTTTTTAATTATATATATGAAATGATGTTATGTTATGACTTAGACATTTTTACATATATTAACAATATTATTTATTTTAATATTAATTGGCGGCCCACAGGTTGAAAACCACTGTTTTACTGTATTGCTAATAGTACATCACAGTGTTAAACATGTCACTGAATCTTGGCATGTCGATGTGTTCAGGGTAGAATTGTCATCAAACATGTTAAGTTTGTGGAAGATAAGACACTGCATACCTGAGTTATAGCAACTTCCTGTTTCATTTTATTAATAACATGCTTTAGCAAATTAGTTAATTGTTACTAACAAGCTTTTCCATGTTTGCAACATGTTGCTAGCCTATTTAACTCTTGCTGGGACTTTACATATATTTCAATAAGTCCATTATGGTGTTAAACATATCACTTACTGTTGCCAGCAGGTGGTGCTATGACTATAATCGAATATGGGCATGGTGATGTGTTCAGGACTGGACTCTTATCAAACTTGTTAATTTGGATACAAATTGGACACTGCATATCTGAGTCAAGCAACATCATGTTTCATTGCATTAATAACATGCTTTAGCACTTAGCTAAGTGTTGCTAGCATGTTTTTGCATGTTTCTAGCATGTTGCCAGCTTATTTAACACTTGCTGACACTTTTTTAATATGTTGCTTGGAGTCCATAACAGTATTAAACATGTAATTTCCTGTTGCCAGCAGGTGGCACTATGACTATAACCAAACTTGGCCATACATATGTGTTCAGGACAGGAGTCTTATCAAATTTCTAAAATTTGGGGAAGATTGTACACCGTATGCCTGAGTCAAGCAACTTCCTGTTTCAATGCATAAATAGCATTCTTTAGCACTAAGCGAAGTGTTAATAGGATTTTTTTTTTTTTATGTTTCCAGCATTTAATATCTTCCTAGGAGCCCATAACAGTGTTAACCATGAAATTTCATGTTGCCAGGAAGTGGCGCTATGACTATAACTGAATATGGGCATGGGTATGTGTTCAGGACAGAACACCTATCAAAGATATGAAGTTTAAGGCATACCAGACGTTGCTTGCTTACAGCAACTTCCTGTTTCATGGCGAAACATCAAACTTTGTCAGGCCGTCAGGGACATGCCCTTTGACGAAAACTAGGTTTTGGATTTTGTACCAAGGTACTTTTTTTATAGGGAATGGTATGTTAAATGTGTGTACCAATTATTGTACATGTACGTAATATGTAGCGCGAGGCACACTCCATTGAATGTGTATATGTGGCACTGTTGAGCCATTCTTCCATTACCACTTCTAAAACCCATATTAGATGTACATTTTTGCCAGTTCTGACACGTGTGCAGTTTCATGAGTTTTGGAGCATGTTAAGGCCCTCAAAAATGTGATGGGATTTATGGGATGTTTGTGGTGCTAATACCTTGATGGCTGTTAATTGTTTTGCCAATACAGAACTGTCACACTCCTGAGGAGCAGGGTGGGAGGAGATGAGGAGACATAGAAATAAATTTAAACAGACTTTAATAACCAAAAGCCTGGAACATCAGGAATGCAGGAGTCACAGAATGATGTAAGAAACAGAATGAGGAAACCAGGAACCGAACACTCTTTAAATACACAACTTAACAAGGGGATAACGAGACACACCCGAGAAAAATGAAACTCACTAGAAGCAAGAACATGAAGAACCAAATGGGGTCAGGCTTACATGGGATGGAAGGCCTACAGAGTGGTACCAGATCTGGGACCCATATCGAATCAGTCTATTCAGAGTGCCATTGGTGGATCAGGCAGTTCCAGGTGCAATGGCAGATCAGGCAGTTCAGGGTACCATGGCGGAGCAGGTGGCTCGGCTAGCCATGGCAGAGCAGACAGTTCAGGGGGCTATGACGGAGCAGGCCATTCAGGGGGCCATGGCGAAGCAGACGGTTCGGGGGGCCAAGGCAAAGCAGGGAGCTCAGGTGGCCATGGTGGGATTGCATTAGCACTAGGCCCCGCCCCTACTGCCCAAGCCATATAGCCTTCCCAGAAAAAAAAAAAATTCCTTGGGAAAATCTTGGGTTCCCTGCCTGGAACCGGCTCTGGGCTTGACTCAGGATCTGAGGCCCCTGTGGGCCACACATGGGAACAACAGGCCTCCCTGCGCTTAACTCTGGAACTGTGGCTCTCCCTGGTCCAAACGTGGAAACAGGAGCCCTCTCTGGGCTGGATTTAGGCACTGGAGCCCTCCCTAGGCCTGACCTGGGAACAGAGTCTCTCTGTGGGCTGGACGTTGGAACAGAAGCCCTCTCCGGGCTGGACGTGGAAACAGGAGCTCTCTCTCGACTCGGGTTGGGGGCTAGAGCCATCTCTCAACTTTGGTCGGGGACTGGAACTGACACTGGAGCGGACTCAGGGGCTGGAGCTCACACTGTGGTGGAACCAGGGGCCCAAACGAACACTGGAGTGGACTACGTAGAATGACATAAAACACAGAATGAGGAAACCAGACACAGAATAATCTTTTAATACACAACTAAACGAGGGGATAATGAGACACACCTGAGACAAATGAAACACACTAGGAGCAGGAACGGGAAGAACCAAATAAGGGCACAATGAAACACGAGGGAGAAACTAGGGCATGGAGAGCTACACAACAAAACCTAAATGCAGGTCTGACAAGGAAACAACTTACAGAGTTGTGTACAACTGGAAAATGGTCTTCTGTCTATATGAAAAATAGGGAATAATTAGTCAAACTTTCTCATATAATTGTAAATTAATGTTTTGTTTACAAATCATTGATAATAGAATTTGATACAATAAAATTTAACTAATAAAATTGTGTCAATATATTCACCATAAGCAAACAAATCATTTCACAAATCATTTTGTCAGACTGATACAATTCCTCTGTCATGTGGTTAATTCATCATGTCATTTCAGGGTCTTTGCAGAAATATAGTCTGAATATAATCCGAATTTGGTCAATATATTCACCATAACCAAACAAAACCATCATGTCCAAACTAATGTAGATTTATTATTCAGGAATATTTAAGAAGCACATTTTTAAAAGAGAGGAACATATTTTACTTATAATTAAGATCAATAGACATTAAAATAAATGTCATGGTCTATATTTGTAATTTATTATGTAACCTAATAATATAGCTAAATAAATTATGAAAGGGTCTCTCTAGTATTTCCAAAAGGGAATAGCAACTTGCATGTCTGGACTATATATATACTGTACATAAATATTCCAAAAGATGTGAAGCCTCTCGACATAATGTTCAGATTAGACTAAAGTTTAACTAGTATATGGACTTTCACTGGAAAATAATGAGAATGTAAATACAGTTGGTGAGTACATAACAATATAGAAAAGCAAACCAAGAACTCAACAGTCTATACCCTGAAATTAATAACTACCTATTTATACAAGCATTAAAAGTGCATATGTGAAAGTGGGTCAGATGGAACATTTGATAATCAGCTTGAGTTGGTGCCCTGATTCCTTCGTGCAGCTCCCAAAGGAATTGATTGATACTCCCTGCAGGAATTAATAATGACAGCATATACACTAAATCCCATTCTCACACCGAAATGAACAAGGACCACTTGTCATCAGCCATGCCTTCTTACAAATGCCAGACTGTTCTGTAGTTTCTCTGTTCACTTAATTTTCAAACTGTGTTTGTGAGAGAAAGAGCTGTACTTTTTCAGTTATCAAAACCACAGTAGGCAGACACCCTAAATGAATTAGCAAAACCTCAGTGACTAATTTCACAAATTTTTGGCAGAAGGCCAAGGTCCCACATGATGGTCAGATGCAAGATTAACATTAAAAAAATTACAATCAGAGGATCAATTCAACCCCTCTGCACAAAGGATCTTGAGATGTGAGGTTTTGTCTGATTGCTGCGAATTAAGGGAATTATAAGCTGACTAGAATGTGGAAGTGTACTTTCTGTAATTTGCAGAGAGTTAAACTTGACTCAACCTAATGAGCAAGAGATGCTTTTTGTGCCCATTACCGTTCATACCACAATAACAATAATAGTAACAAAAATTATAACAGCAAAAAAAAAACAATTATAATAAATAAATAAATAAATAAATAAATAAATAAATAAATAAATAAAAAATTTAAAAAAAAAAAAAAAAAAAAACGGTATCATTACAATCACTTTCACAAAGATTTTTTTCTATCTGATGAACAATATAAACATTGACTGCCAATCAGAATCCTTTTAGCTTTAAAGAGCTCAAGAATTTAAAGCAGTATACAACAGAAATGTGGTGAATGCTTATTATAAACAAAATGTTATCAAGCATTGTGGATGCATACTTATTGTTCTTGAATGGGCCTTAGAGGTACAGACTGCATGTTTCGGTCTAAACCCCTTGAGACCAGTGACAGTAGTCATGTCCAAAACTATTGGCTGTTCACTATGTGGGAACTTACAAATGTGTCACAACTTAATTTGGGGGTTGGATGAGAGATAGAAACGCAGATGGTGTGCACTGGTTGACATGATCGTCTGGCTCTCTGCTCTCGTGAAAAAGTGTTTACAGATCAACACACAGCATCACAATTTCAGCCTTGGACATTGCCTCAGTCTTCTCCAGATGAAGGATTTTATTAAACATTTTACAACCAATTAACCCTCATATTAACTGCTTTTGAAGCATGAAGAGATAGATGAACTGACTTATTAACATTAAGTATTCTCTTTTTAGTCATGGTTAATAATACAAATCTTATACATGGAGTTTTAAATGCATGTTCGTCTAATTCTTATCTCTGCTCATAAAATTAAGACTATTAAAGTGAATTAGAATATTTGTAAGTTAATTATGTCTTTTGTATTAGTGTCTCATTAGGAAATATACGTTATATTGACAAAACAAACATTCAAACATTTTAATAGTCATTATTTTGCATGAACAAAGAGTCCCACAACAGATGGTAATGGCCACACAGAGATTTCACCATCATGAGTCTAGAATTTACAGTAGGAGACAGACCTAAATCCATAGTAGAACTGCGGCAACTTAATATATATGTTATATATATATTGCCCATCATGTTTGGCCCCTTGCAGGTGAGGAGACTCATGTGCATACAGAATACAGAAGTGTGATGAGGCACCCTGACACAAATCATTTTCAATGAGAGTGGTAGGTGGAATTTAGAGCAGGCACAATCTCATAAAACTGCAATAGATAAGTGGAGTGTCTGAAAGCTGCAATGCTACCTACAGATATTTTCCATCACCAGGGTTCGCAGCCTAATTGGGCTGAACCAATGATAGTTGATTTTACAGATAGATAGATAGATAGATAGATAGATAGATAGATAGATAGATAGATAGATAGATAGATAGATAGATAGATAGATAGATAGATAGATTATTATTTATTTATTTTATTTGTATTTATTTTTTGTACAGACCAGTTCCAGAACAATCTATTGCCTTGTCAAGCTTATTTGGCAACCTGTGAATTCAAACTAATTCCCCTTCCAAGAAACAGTGAACTGCCATCAGAATAAATATTTTTGATACAATTTGCTCACAGAGACATTCAACTTGAACAAATCACAGGGAATTATTTGAGAGATGAAGCTGTCATCCATTATGCCAGCAATTTCTGCAGAACAAACTGAGGAGTAAGACACAACATAATTGAATGTAAATTACAGGCATGGGGCACTGGCTTTATTGATGAGATATGGATGATGGGACATAGTAATGCACACACTGTCAGCAGCTGAAAACATTCCTCAAATTGATTACAATGAGTCAAGTTCCTGACACAACCAATACTTCAAATGTCTCTCACTCTCAAAAGAAACCATGTCCTAAAGGATCTCGCACAGGTGAATAATTTGTCTTTGCCTCAGTGTGTCAGTCAAAGCAGCTCACACCATATGGGAACACATGAGATTTTAATTAAATAAAATGACAGTGAATGAATAGGAAATATGCTTTCAAGAGAATGATTTCTTCCTAAGTGCTCTAAGATTGCATGGTGTTATTCCCCATGAACTTTAGTTATGATTAGTCCAGGTCTTGCACATAATGAAATGCAAATTGCTGAGGTATTTGATAATGACTGAAAGTAGCAAAAATGGGCTTTGAGTGTTATTAAATTCACATGTATCACTACTCAAACACATAGGCTTGTATTTAGCTTGAGCAAAGTTCTAAAGGGTGGGGGAGGAAGCTGGACAGATTGGTGGACGCAAACGTATTGTGAGGGTCTGTTGGGAACGTTTGGCTGAGCCCCCTGTTAGAGAGATTTTCAATTCCCTCCTCTGGCAGAGCTACGACCAGAGTATGACAGAGGCTGGAGACATTGAATCAGAGTGGACCATGTTCTCCGCCTCCATTGTCAATGTGACCACTTGGAGCTGTGGCCGTAAGGTCTCTTGTGCCTGTCGGGGCGGCAATCCCGAACCCGGTGGTGGGCACTGGAAATAAGGGATGAAGAAGGAGTCCTACCAGGCCTTGCTGGCTTGCAGGACTCCTGAGGCAGCTGACGAGTACCGGCAGGCCAAGCGAGCTGCAGCTCGTGTGGTTGTGGAGGCAAAAACTCGGGTCCCTGCAGCATCGAGTGGCGGTCGGGGACAGTGCCTAGGGGAGTGGCAGACCGGGGTGGTGGTCCCTCTTTTCAAGAAAGGGGACCGGAGGGTGTGTTCCAACTACAGGGAGATCACACTCCTCAGCCTTCCTGGGAAAGTCTAAGCCAGGGTACTGGAGAGGAAAATTTGGCCGATAGTCGAACCTTGGATTCAGGAGGAACAGTGCAGATTTCTTCCCAGTCGTGGAACACTGGACCAGCTTTATACCCTCACCAGGGTGCTGGAGGGTTCATGGGAGTTTTCCCTACCAGTTAAACGTGTTTTGTGGAGAAGGCATTCGACCATGTCCCTCGTGGCCTCTTGTGGGGGGGAGGGGGGTGCTCCGGGAGTATGTGGTACAGGGCCTTCTGTCAAGGGCTGTCCGGTCCCTGTATGACCAGAGCAGGAGCTTAGTTCGCATTGCCGGCTGTAAGTCAGACTTGTTCCTGGTGCATGTTGCAGTGCTGCCCTTTATCACCAGTCCTGTTCATTACTTTTATGGACAGGATTTATAGGCGAAGCCAGGGGCCGGAGGGTGTCGGGTTTGGGGAGCACGTGATTTTGTCTCTGCTTTTTGAAGATGATGTTGTCATGTTGGCTTCATTGTGCCAGGACCTTCACCATGCACTGGGATGGTTTGCAGCCGAGTGTAAAGCAGCTGCGATGAGAATCAGCACCTCCAAGTCCGAGGCCATGGTTCTCAGCCGGAAAAGGGTGGTATGTCCTCTTCGGGTTGGTGGAGAACTCCTGCCTCAAGTCGAGGAATTCAAGTATCTTGGGGTCTTGTTCACAAGTGAGGGAAGGATGGAGTGGGAGATTGACAGGCGGATAGGTGCAGTTCTGCAGTGATGCGGTCGATATACCTGTCTGTCGTCGTAAAGAAGGAGCTAAGCTGAAAGGCGAAGCTCTCGATTTACCAATCAATCTACGTTCCTACTCTCACCAAATGCTTATATGTGCTACCCACAGCCGGGGTGTGTTTTCCAAAAACATTTTTATCTAACTATAGTCACAACTTCCACTGAACTCTATTGGTAACTATGGAACTTGCGACCCTAGTTGCTTTTGGGAAATGCACTCTCGGATGAAAAAGAAAAGTTTAATGCTAATGACTCCTGGTATAGGCATTCTGCTAGGTATAATTTATACAAGAATTATATTTTCTCCAAGCATTAATAACACATACGCACGTCTCCATACTGCACTTCAATGAAAATAATAGTAGGCTTAATCTCAGCCTACAATCCACAAGGTGCTAAGTAATCATGAGAACAATGCATTGAGTTTTGGATGAGGCTAACTGCATGTTTCTTTCACCAATCAGAGTTAACGTAACCTTATGCAAGAGAAGCCTGAGAATGCCACTTACCGAGTGTGCAAGCATCTATCACATGGTTGCACTTAAAACTTCTGTAATATTAGCTGTAGCTCATACCTAATTAAATCCAATCAAAGCTACATCATAAAAAATTAAAACATGTTGAGTTATGGTTTTCAGCACAGAATTACCAACAAGAGCACTTGTTTCCTTTTCTCTTTGCACACAGCTTTTTTCTCCCTGTAGGTTGGAGTGTTAGTCCTCAGGCTGTAAAAAACATGTGTGGTTTTGTATATCTGTGTGCAAGGAGTCTGTGCCCAAGGCAATGAGCAGACTGTTACTTCCACACAGCTGCAGCAGGACTGATAATGTCCAACTGGTCCATCCATTGTCTCTGTAGGCCCATGAACACGTCCAGCACCTGAGGCCAAACTCTGAGTTCTGTCATGTCCTACACTGAGCTGTCTCTCAAAGTACTGCTGAATCACACCAATGCAGGCCCTGTTGGCTATGCTCCCCAGACTGATGTGAAACATGCACCAGCACAATTGTTTTCTTTAATTATAAATTATATCTACACATTCCCAGTCTCTTTTGACAAGCACATGTCTCTAGACCCCTGTGTTCTGATACATGTCATAAGTCTAGCCATTTTGGTACTGTGACACAGGTAATATGAGATATACTGATATTGATAGTGGGTTTATTGAGCATTTTTCTGCCACATTATGGTGAGTAGTATGAAAGACATTGGACATTATGTAGTTGCATTCTAAATATCTTGCTGAAAAACTTATACAGTGACCATTTTGAATCAAACACTGATCATCAGACTCACTTTGACAACTGTCACACCATGACACATCTTACTTTTTCATGTTGGCAGAAATCAACAGTGTTGGCAAGGTTACTTTGTAAATGTAATTGGTTGCAAATTACAAGTTACCTAATTTAAAATGTAGCAAATAGTGTAACTATTTCAATTACTTTATTAAATGTAATGTAATTGATTACATTTGATAACTATTTGGTTACTTTTCTACATTTTCTAATATTTAAAGCAGGCAGGGTTAACCTTACACTAGTACTCAACACTGATTAATCCTTCATCACTTTAATTAATATTATAATAATTTAATTGTAATGCACAGCCACCACAAAATCAGACTTTAGCACCTCTTTCTATTTTTAAATCATTCTGAGGTTAACTAAATATTTAAAATTATAACAAGATATAGCTTAATAGCTATGATACTGTTGATCAAATCTTTGCTTAGCTATGTCAGGAAACACTGACATCCAACATCTTAAGTTAATTAAAGTTAATAATAAATAAATAAATAAATAAAGCACACACATAAACCTAAATAATAAATAAAACAGTTATCGAATAAACATGTGTCAAGGTTTGTGTCCTAAACTCCTGGAACATCGTTGTCTCATATTTTAGAGCAATCAATGCAAAAAGATTAATCAAATCTGTGTGAGAAAATATGTTATCCCCTTTTCTAATAATAAGCATTTTCATAGGTAACATATTTTATTACACATTTTTGAGTAACTGTAACAGATTACAGTAACTAGTTACTTCTCAACAATGTCACTGTCAAGAGCTTTTTGTTGAGGTTAAAAATGCTTTAGGTGATTTCAGCTATTTTGCTTTAACTTTAAACACTACAAAACTCCACTTTTCGAAAACAAGCCACTGTCAGCTAATCCAAAGACATCTCTGTTTTTCTGTTTACAGGCCCCTGTTTCAGAAACAGCTATTACTGAAACAAGTGTACATTTCAGTGATATCTGTTTCTGCAACAGTATCATATCTGCCAAGATATAGAGACATTTCTGTGCAATATTTTTAAACAAAACCAAACAAAATTGCTTGCATCACCTTTAAACTATTCCAAACAATAATGGAATAATATTTATATCTGTAAGTATATTTGAAATGCAGCACATTAGGCATTAGGCAGCTGTTTTTGCCCACACAAGCATATAGCATTGAAGATTATTTTGAAAGATTATTTAAAATGCTGTTGAAAATGTCAAGTTGATGGTTTAGAAAGCATGCTTAAACAGCTACCCGACCTCTGTGGTTATAATCATAGTAAAATATGCATGAAAACAGAGATTGAGATGATGTCAAAACAAGAGTCAACGCAAAGAACATAAGCCAGAACTGAAATAAGATGTAAATACTATGCAGTACAAGACTCAAACTTGTATTCATCATAGACATCCAACTTCTGCAGGAAACACATCAATAAAAAGATTTTCCCTGAGCCTGATATTTACCATAAAAAATATTTGTAGATCTGATCTTAAAAATAACACTTAAAGGGGTCATATGACATTGCTATAAATAACATTATTTTGTGTATTTGTGTAATGCAATGTGTTTATGTAGTTTTAGGTTCAAAAAACACATTATCTTCCACACACTGTGCATTATTGTTTCTCCTATATGCCCACCTTTCTGAAACGCATTGATTTTTACAAAGCTCATCATTCTGAAAAGTGAAGTGTATGCTGATTGGCCAGCTATCCAGTGCATTTTGATTGGATGAAGCTAGCGATGGAAATGTGTCCTCTTTTGGAAGGCCAATCAAAGTAGCTTCGCTTTCACCACGAAACACACAGCTTCTCCACAACATCCCACATAGCAAATGGACTTGGCACAAATGTGGCCTCACTCTGGCTCTGCTGGCCTCCTGTCGGCAGTGGCAGGTTCTTTTTCATCATCCAGAGCTGGGCCATGTGTGGCAATGATGGCACAGCATGGATCACGGCAAACAATATGAGGGCCGATTGTTAGAGGAGTGTGGCCCAGATCAGTCCAGTGATCATGTAGCCCAAATCAGGCTAGTTATCTGGGAACATATTATGTGACCCATGATAAACAATATAAACACAGTATTGCATGATAATGGTTAAATTATCAAATATATTTTAATGAAGTGTAGTATTTTTTAAGTATATTTTTTGAAATGACAAGTCAAAACAGAATGAAATATTATCATTTCAAAATTAAGACAATCAGTAAATCACTAAACTGCACCTTATTATAATTTTATACAATTTTATATTATTATTCTCAGTACAAATTATATTATAATCTTTACATGAAAAGAGAGACAGAGACAGAGAGAGAGAGAGAGAGAGAGAGAGAGAGAGATTTTATTTTTATTGAAAACAAATTCTGTTCAGTTTAATGTACTTTATTGGCATAGCTTGTGTGTACATTGCTAAAGCATTTAACAAAATGAATAATGGCGATTAACTAATACACAATGCAATACTATCAAATATTAAGATTCTGTATTGGGTCTGGGTTGTATAAGCTTCAGGTGTGGTTCAGATTTGGGGATTCTGATTCACTTGAGGCTGAGAATTGCTACAAATAATAAAACATATTTTGCTAAAGGTGATTAACTGGCTGATATTTGGGCCGGTTATGGCCTGTGTGTGGCCCTTGTCTTTAATCCAGTTCTGGGCCACTTCAGGACCGTCAATCTTCACAAAATCTTTGGCAAATCTTCCCACATTGTGATGTAGACATGTGGAGACTTGTTAGAATGAGGCGTTTTAGGTAGACATGGTTAGTCTTTGCAACTTTACAGATCTTCTTTATGCACCAAGAGATTGAAACTGTAACATCAGCCATCCGTTCATCCAGCCGCTACAGAGAGCCATCTCCCCAATACTGACTTTGCTGTTCTTCTCTCTCCACTTCCTATAGCTTCCTGTTTAAAGCCATCTCAGCTGTGCAAGTAGTATTAGTATTGCCAGCTAACCCCTGTCTCGTTTTCTCACTGCCATAGTTGTTGCCACGTGTATGATTCATTGCCTGTTCCTGACCTTGTTTTTTGGATTACGATTTGTATTTGTTTGCTGGACGGATTCTTGCTGTTATATTGACCCTCGTATGTATTTTGACCACGATTATCTGCCTTATCCCTGTGTGTGACTAGATCTACAATAAACATCTCTGCAAATCGATTCCAATACTCAACCGAGTCAGTCTACATTACAGTAACATTCCAAAGAGAAAGACTTACCAATTACCAAATATCAGACATCAAGAACAACAGCATATGCCATATCCAACAGGTATTAAATGCATCTTAATGTGCAAGTTTAGGGTGTAAATGACAATATAATGTCAAATATTTTCTTTATAAATTATATAAAACTAGAAAGGCATCTGTCCTCTTTAAAAGCCAGCGGTCTTGGGTCCATATCCCTTGCCAAAAATCTAAATGTTTGATGTTTCTCAAAAGGCAAGGTAAGTTTATTTATATTTCACATTTCGTACAGAATGGTAATTCAAAGTGATTTACATAAAATAAAGTAAAATAATAACAAAAAATAAAACAAGCAATTTTAAAACTTTAGAAATGATTTAAAAATTGACTTATTTAAAGTGAATTTAAAACATTTAGAAATAGAAAATGATTTTACATAAAATCCAGCAAATATGTAAAATACAGTGCAATCAGTTCGAACATCGCACAGTGCTCATTCAATAAATGCACAGCTAAACAGATGAGTTTTGAGTCTAGATTTAAATGTGACTAGTGTTTCAGCACATCTTATCTCTTCTGGAAGCTGATATAAACTGTGGGCAGCATAATAACTAAACGAAGACTCCCCTTGTTTTGTGTAAAAACCCTTGGTATTTCTAACTGACTCGATCTTAGTGATCTGAGTGGTCAGTTAGGTTTATATTCAGTGAACATATCTGCAATATATTTCGGTCCTAGGTCATTGAGTGATTTATAAAAAAGTAAAAGTACTTTAAAATCAATCCTAAATGTTACTGGAAGCCAGTGTAATCCAAAATGTAGGTGACTTTGTTTCTTCAGTAGAACACAAACAGAGATATTCATTTTTGGTTGACCTATCCCTTTAACTTTTAGTAACTGCAGTGACAACGTTAAAGTCAGCATGAACAAACTTTTCTTCCCAAATGGGAGCCTGACTTGTTTTTGTTGGAAAATGATTGGATTATTGAATCGTTGTTTGTTAATCACAATCAAGTCAAGATATTGAAACTCATCTGGCCATTGGACAACCTCATTTACAAGATCTTGCACTGGTATCGACATCATAGGGAAATATGTCATTGCGAGGGGGATGTAAAATTAATGTTTTTAATTATTACATGAATTATATATATATATATATATATATATATGTGTGTGTGTGTGTGTGTGTGTACATAGATAAATCACAAAAAAACTGCTACATTACATTACAAGAAAGAAAGAAAGAAAGAAAGAAAGAAAGAAAGAAAGAAAGAAAGAAAGAAAGAAAGAAAGAAAAAATCAGCTAAACATAAATATTGTAAAATGTAAAAACTATAAGATATATGAAGCTGAAGTGAATCCACTATCACCACTTGAGATGAAAGAAAAGAAGAGAAAGAGCTCAGGAGAGAAAAAAAAACACAGAGTTTGACTACTTGAGTTTCAGAGCACACACATAAACAGCAGCCAGCTGACCATGCTAATTAAAGAACGTAATGTATTTTCACATCTCTCTCACACATATAACACAATGTTCCAAATGCATTTCAAATGCATGCACTTAGTGTGAACTTAACATCAACAGCCAACATGCAAACAAAACAAGTAGTAATAGTCAATCAGCTTCTCCAAGAAACTTGGTTTTGGCAAATGGTCTTGATTTGTGACTATACAAATTGTCATTCAGAGAAAGCTATATTTAAGTTTCAGTTTATACATACGTATAAACACACACACACAACATTTAATACATAAATAAATAAAAAATAATAAATAAATAAAAACCTATAGGGGCAGGGGAGGGGTCAATGTATATATATATATATATACATGTATATGTGTGTGTGTGTGTGTGTGTGTGTGTTTATACGTGTGTGTGTCAGTGTATGTATATATATATATATATATATATATATATATATATATATATATATATATATATATATATATATATATATATATATATATATATATATATACATACACTGACACACACACACGTATACACACACACACACACACACACACATATATATATATATATATATATATATATATATATATATATATATATATATATATACACATACACATATATATACATATATATATATATATATATATATATATATATATATATATATACACACATATATATACATATATATATATATATATATATATATATATATATATATACACACACACACACACACACACACACACACACACACACACACACACACACACACACACACACACACACACACACACACACACACACACACACACACACACATATATATATATGCTGAAAGCACAGTAGTCCTGAACTCATCATCAGGACTTCTTCTACCTCCAACTTCTTTCATAATTGATTACTTGTTTATGATAAGCCAGAGTATTAGTTATCTCATTTAAAACAAATTAATAGATTTTGCTCTCGCAGCAAAATGCAGTCAATGCAAAACTGCTTCATTAAATTGTGAATTTAACACCGTCAGCTAGTCTGCTTTATTAGTGTGCTTTCTGTTACAAGGGAGGGCACGGTTACATTTGTATACAAACTCCAGACGTATGTAAATTAATAAATAAACTATCAAGGAGCAGCATTGCCGGTAGCTGCAGGAATCTTGAAATGTCATTCCTGTAGGCCTGTGCGAAGTCAGAAAACCTTCATCTTTGAACGAATGACACCAGCGATTAAGATGGCAATGTGGTAAAGTAAATGCTAAGGATTAAGTTGGTCAAGCCATTTAAAAGAATCTACAAATTGACAACAAAAGACAAGAAAGGGTTTAAACTAAAGTGGTGTGTTTTACCTCTGACTTCCAGGTAGATCAGTAAACTTCTTGGATGGCTTGAAAACAAATTGATATCCAAAGTTATATATATATATATATATATATATATATATATATATATATATATATAAGATTTCTGTCATAGTCAGGCTAACCAATTTAAGCCACAGACCTTATCCAGGCAATATACATAATAGGCAGTATTGCAATAATATATGCAGACCTGCAGCTCTCAGAAATAGTCTTAACTTACTTAACTTACTTGTGCATTCATATGCATTAATATATTTTCCTACTCTAAATTCCACCCACCATTCTCATTTAAAGTGATTTGTTTCCTAGTTATTCCAAGTATTTCTGTATACTTCCCTCCCATGCCACTTCTACTGTCTGTCTGCACATTAGTCTGCCGATTTGCTACGAAAAAAAATAAATAAATACAGTACAGTACAGGTAAAAACCATTTAACAAACACAGTCAAATTATGTTCATTTATAAAGAAAAACTATACACCTGTACATATAAACCTTCCTATAGAACAGCGTTTTTCAACTCCAGTCTTCGCACCTCCCTGCTCTGCATCTTTTATATGTTTCTCTTATCACTTCAGACATTTGTTCAATTTGACCATAAGTGCCCTTCGAAGTGGATATCACTGGATATTCACCATGATTCGAGATTCGAAGCAAGCATGTATTCCATTCATAAGGCATTAAAGTGTGCAAGACGAGAATTTAAATTATCTTTATTTACAGGGGTATATTTTGTCACACTTCTCTAGTAAGTTTTGTCTGTGTGTGAACAAGATGAAGTGCAGCGCAAATCCATGAATTAATGTTCCGAAGTGAAGAAAACTTCAATGGATTTCCCCTGCTCAGGGAGTAGGGAGCAATGAACACTGTCAAGTCAAGTCAATTCTGCTTTATTGTCAATTCTTTCACATGTACAGTACATACATACAGAGAATTTAAATTGCGTTACTCTCAGACTCATGTGCATACAGATTACACTTAACAGTAGAGCCTAAAAATCAAATATAAAATATAAAATACAACTATACAATACACCAGTGGTTTTCAACCTATGGGCCGCTTAATAAATATTAAGCTGTAGGGGTGCCCCCGAATAGTCGATGAATCAATGCTTTGATTTGAGGAGTATGATTCAACTACCAACCTAACAGTCGAATATTCGCGGGGTGTTATTGGTTATGCCATTTTGATTATATGGGGGAGCTCAAATGTCTGATTTTACAGAGAACTACCGGTTTTCTCCCAATAAGTTAATATACAGCCTATTATGATAAAGCTTTAAGAATCTGAAAAGAAAGAAGCTTCAACTTAATATTTTAAAGTGTGTGAATAAATCTAACCACCCCTATAGATTTATGTTTCACTTTCCATAATCCGTGACCGACAGAGGAACATCTTGGCGGCAGGGATTTAAAACTTTACCAAGACTCAAACTGACACAGGCAGAGACTGGATTTTTTCAAACAGGTAGGGTACAAGTGATTTCAAAACATTTCAGCTGGTGTATATATATCGTGTATATATTATTTAGCTGATAAGATGCATTTGGTTTTGAGTCAAGCACTTCATTGTTGTACTACGGGGATATCTCTTCAGCGCACAGCGAAAGCAGGTCAAACTACAATTCAGAATATTAATAACTATGACTAGGACTGTTATATAAATACTATTATAATGAGAAGACCATTATACTGAAATTCTATGAATGTTAAGACTTCAGCTGTCGTGTTTCTACACATTGTTTCAAGAAGAACGCGTCCACAAAAGGAGTTGGCATTCAGAGCCCCGCAGGTATGTTCATTAGCATTCAGGCCCTTTTTGTAAATAGCCTATTAAGCCTTAATATTAACATTATGTTGTATAAATGACAAAGCGTATTCTACACAAAATTATGAGTTGAATCCCATTGTTTAAAAACTTGCTATCAAATGCGTCACTCTACTGGTCATCTTCAGCGTGTGCAGCACAAAACAGAAATGCAGAACATTAACTGCTAACATTTTAGGCTAACGTTATAAAGAGAGCACTATTGTAAAAAATTAAATAAAATTAAATTAATTGTTATGGTTTCGCCGACATTAAGTGTTAGCTATATGTTCATCAAAACATAAAACATTATTTAAACCTGTTTATATCTGCAAGGTGTTCATTACACATTTTCCCTGTGTGTAAACATCAGTAATTATGTTAGTTGAATGTCTGACTTGACTCTTGTTAATGTATTTTGCCCCACCCCCAAACATATGATTGGACTATCAGTAAGATTCAAAAATTTAGATTAGACTATGAAAATCCTTACATCCTTACATTATTCAAGCTCGCTGATTGTCATAGAGGGAAGAGAGGGTGAATTGGGGATTGAGTTCAGTTTCCTGAAAGCATGATGGATGAAGCTGTCCCTCACTCTGCTGGTCCTGGACTGGAGACTCTGCAGTCTCCTCCCTGATGGCAGCAGACTGAAGAAGCTGTGTGAGTGTGACAGGAGACCGGTGAGTGGGATCACCTGCGATGCAGAGGGCTTTGCGGGTGAGATGGGTTCCGTAAATGTCCTTGAGGGAGGGGAGAGAGACACCAATGATCTTCTCAGCTGCTCTCACTATTCATTGTAGAGTCTTCCGACAGGACGCGTTGCAGGCACCATACCACACAGTGATGCAGCTCGTTAGAATGGTGCCTCGGTAGAAGGTGTACATGGGGGTGGGGGGTGGCTCTGGCTCTTTTCAGTTTGCGGAGGAAGTAGAGATGCTGCTGTGATTTCTTGGACAGTGCTGCTGTGTTTTCAGTCCAGGAGAGGTCATCTGTGATGTGCACACCCAGGAACTTGGTGCTGCTCACTCTCTCCACAGTCACACCATTGACGGTCAGAGGAGCATGCTGAGTGTGCACTCTCCTGAAGTCTACAACAATCTCCTTCATCTTCTCCACATTCAGAGCGAGATTTTTTTGTCACTTCACCACCCGTCCAGGCAGCTCATCTCGCTCCTGTAGTTGGTCTCATCTCTGTTGCTAATGAGACCCACCACAGTCGTGTCATCCGCAAACTTAATAAAGAGGTTGGAGTTGTGTGACAATGTGCAGTCGTGAGTCAGCAGAGTGAAGAGGAGGGAACTCAGCACACATCCTTGGGGGGCCCCATTGTTCAGTGTGATGGTGCTGGATGTGTTGCTGCCGACCCTTACTGCCTGAGGTCTTCTAGTCAGAAAGTGAGTTGGTAGGCTCCTCTCTGTGGTGTAAACAAAGTCTAAAATGTTATTACCTCGTGTTGGAAAGATGTGTTGGTGTATTTTTGGAAACACACTCTTTATGTCTGCATGGTTGAAATTCCCAGCTATGATGAGAAAAGCATCAGGGTGGGCTGTCTGCTGCTCACTGATATGCTGTGCATCATTCCTGTTGCTGTTGTTGGAGTTCAGAGGAATGTAAACAGCAACAAGCAGTAGAGTTGGGGTACTCGAACTTGGACTCGGACTCGAGTCCGGACTCGAGTCCAATTTTGAATGAACTTGGACTTGTCACGCACTCGGGTGAATTTGTACTCGGACTTGACACGGACTTGAACATTTTGGACTCGGAAAATATTCCGAGTACAGTCGAGTCCGCGTCATGTGTAACAATAAAACCAGCATAAAATTGAAATGATAAATTAATGAATGTCTCCCCTTCTGTCACTTTACTGCACCACACCGGCAGGCAGAAGTCTCATGCTTGCAGACGAAACACACGCACCACTCACTGGATATCAATGTGGATTAGTGATGGGAAGTTCGATTCTTTTCCGCGAACCGGTTCTTTCGGACGGTTTGATTCAATAAACCGGTTGAAAAAAAAAAACAGTTCACCGGATACATAATCCATTGCGATGTATTTGTAATTAAATGAACTTACGTTTCGTCAGATTGCCCTTCATTCAAGCCCTCGGTTTACCCGCACTCATTACATTAGCACAAAATCAGTTCAGAATCAATCACCAAAAGAATCAGTTCGGTTCAGACGCGCTGTGAGTCATTCGGCTTCATGCTGAATCACGCATGCGCAGTTTCATCAGCTCCTCGGTTCTCGAATCGGACGCGTCCGAAAGAAACGGTTTTCGGTTCAGTGTACTGATGATCTGAAAACTGATACAACCGGTTCTTGACTCGAGAACGAGAATTGCTCAAAACCCGGGTAGGAAAATCTGACAGGGTAGGATAAAATGTCAGGACACCGGCACGTGCTCCAGTTCAGTATCATCAGCTGCTCTACTCCTGTTCAAACTCAGTTTGTGAATCTGTCATCATTAACTATAAATACGGTACAGATATTTCATAAATCATCCCTTATTCATATTAAACATGGAGTCTTTAGAGTCTTAATTATTGTCCAACTTCCCTGAAAACCCCTTTGGCCCATACATAATCTACAATATACAGATTAGAAACAAGTAGCCCCTATCTTTAAAAAAAAATTATATATATATATATATATATATATATATATATATATATATATATATATATATATATATATTATAGTTTTATCACACTTTCCGATGTTTAACAAAATACTTGAAAAATTACACGCATGCGCAGTATCATCAGTTCATCGGTTCTCAAATCGGACGCCTCCGAAAGACACGGTTTTCGGTTCAGTGTACTGGTGATCTGAAAACCGATGCAACCGACTACCAGAGACAGCAACAGCAACCAACAGATGCTGCACAGCTCAGCATTGCAGGATTTGCAAGACCAGACCTGACCAAACAAGCAGTGCAACTTTATGATGCAAGTTCTCCAAGACAACAAGAAATTCATAATGTCATCATTAAGAATCTCCTCATTGGCTGCACTTTACCTTTGTCAAATGTGGGGGAGAGGCATTAAATAACTGATATGTCATCTTTAACTGGAGGACAATATAGTGTGATACAATAATAAAATAGGTTCATTTGTATTTTCATGCACTTGTAATACAATAAAACCTTTGAAAACTTTTTTGATAGGAAACTAGTTCTGTTGACATAAAATAAAAATGTTCAATGGCAATGACTAGATGTAACAGTGGTATTTTTTTTATTACATTTTTATATTGCCATTGGTTTAATGGGTTGAAAGGTTAAAATATAAATAGAATGTAAAAATGTACAATACCAATTTATAATCTTTTTAAATTTAATTACTTTCTGGACTCGGGCGGACTCGACTCGGACTCGGCCTTTAAGAACTCGGACTTGAGTCCAACTCGGCCCCTTTTGGACTCGGACTCGGACTTGGACTCGATGTTTGTGGACTTGGTCTTGACTCGTACTCGACAAAGGTGGACTCGGACCCAACTCTAACAAGCAGTATGGCTGTATTTTCCCTTGGTATATAGAATGGCCGGCACTTAATAATCATAAACTCCACCAGGGGTTAGCAGTGTTTGCAGACCACAACAGAATCGTGGCACCGCGCATCATTGATGTAAACACAAAGCCCACTGCTGCAGGGTTTTTCTCCCGCGATGAGAGCTCTGTCTGCTTAATAGCATATCAGCTGATCGAGCTGAATAGCGCCATATGCACGCTTAAAGACAAGTAGACGCCATGAAGACATACAAAAACACTGTGACTCACAAGACAAAAAACACAAAAACACCATTCTGTCGTGAGCGAGAGAAGCCGCTGCGTGTGGACACGGCGCCATATCCAACACTGTGAAGGGATCATGTCAATTGGAACAAATTTCATTCACGTAGCTCTCTTATAACAAGCTGGTTATCAGAATCAGGTGTGTAAGATGAGAGAAACATGCAAAATATGCAGAGTGTGGGGGGGGGGGGGTGCTGTGTTTGAAAACCATTGCTATAGAATGAACACATACGTAAAACTTAAGACATCACCATTTTCCCAAATTTACACAGAAATGATAACAGTAATGTTTTCAAAAACCTATATGCATAAAGTTTTAATTAAAATCAATGTCATGTATACAAGCCAGCTTCAGTTTCATCCTTCAAATACAACTCCAGGAGTTCAGCTTCATCCTGTTCCAACACACCTGCCTGGATGTTTCTAGTAACCTGGAAGACATTTTTTTCTATCTCACAGGATTCTGTTTTACACCACTGATTGTTTTTTAATAAAAAATCTCATAACTCTTTAAGGGTGACTTCAGTACTAACATTTTATATCTCAGCTGTCAGTTTGTGACTATATTATCTTTCTTAAAACATGTTGAAAACAGTGACTGCAGTATGTTAGAACAGGTTGTTCCATTAATCGTAAAGTGGTCAGCACACAATATTTGCACTTCATTTCTCATCTTTTATCCAAGCACCCTCCCTTCAAACAAAATAAAATGCTACCAAATATTAAGCTATTATTGATATACAATACATCAAAAGACAAGCACTGGCATTATTGAGTTAAAAAAAAATTGTCAGACAAGCAGTATTCGAAATTGAAGGCTTTCACACACAGTAAACTAAAATACACTCCTTTGAGGAGTATATATATGTGATTATCCTCTGAGATGGGCTAGCAATATTCCAAGTTGGAGCAAGTTACTGTATTTTATTGTTTCCAGGCTGAAATAATAAAGTAACTTGCGTGAAGCAATGAAAATGCTGTTTTAAAGAACCCAATGATATTCACATTGTCATTTAACAAAAATCTTCCCATCTGCTGCAGTTTTCAGATGCCCTTTCTCATTAGGTATATTCAAACTGGTCCATGTTCAGTTAAGAGACGTGTGACAACCAAAGTGTTTTGCTGAATTGTTAAATCCATTTTTGATTTGAAATGTTGAACACTGATGCAGAAAATAACCTAATGTTATCTAGCCACATTTGAAGACTTGGAATACAGAGCATGTCATAGGGACCATTCAGAAGTGTACACTCTCAGAAAAAAGGTACAAAGGCTGTCACTGGGGTCGTACCTTTTCAAATGGTACCTTAAAAGTCTAAGACAATGCACAGAGAATATGTAACAAAAACAAGAAAGAGTTGATTTGTGAAGAGAGCAATCATGTTCATTTTCTAATACCAAAATAAAACTGAACAACTATACATATATACAGTATATATAATTATAAAGTCAAAGCTTTCTTGCACTCGATGAGCTGGTTTTGGCATCATTGCCAGCTGCAGTCATGTCCTCATCTCATATATAAAGAGCCCGGCCTCATAAAAATACATATAAATAATATGCCAAATAAAAATAGAAAATCTTGGGATTGATAAGTGCATATAATATGAATATGTTGGTGTGCATATAATACACCGTTTTCACGTACATATGGTAAGCATTTACCCCACAAACCATTAACCTAGCCATTGCCTATAACATGCATGTCAAAGTCAATTTCTTCATATTAAACATAAACTTGTGCTATTGATAGATACTTTTATGAGTTCCGATTTTATATAAAACTGTGATTCACAACTACTCACATTCTTGTAAAGTAGCCTTGTTGACAAGTTTGGGTTAGAGCAAAATGCACAAGACATAATACTTCCAGTGCCCTGTAGTTGGCAATATAAATTTTGTAGCCAAAAAAAAAAACTGCTGCAATGTAAAATGTAATGTGTAATTGCAACCCTCTATACAAATGTAGTGGAGTAAAGAGTACAGATACTTATTCAAAAATGTAGTGAAATAGAGACTGAAGTTACTAATATCTTTGAAATGCAGAATATCCAAAAAAGATACTCAAGTTCAGTAATTAATTACTTTATACCTCTGGGACCATTTTATGGTGTTCAGTTATTTACTATACTCTCCAATACTCTACTTTTGTATTCTACTAAATATACATTTTCGAAACAACATGAATGGTGAATGAAAAATAAGACGGCTTTCATTTTGGGGTCAACTTTTACTTAAGAGATGCTGGATGGCAACTAGAACTATACCATTTTTGAGATCCCCTTCCAGCACTGTGCCATTGAACAAGGAACATAACCCCAGGATGCTCCCTTCAGTGAATGGATTATAAGCAGCTGCTAAATATCAGATATCCTAACCTTAATCAAATACTACTACCAAGGGCACATGCTAATTTTGAAAAACTGATTTCAGATAACCAATGACAGTGCACAGTGTTTCACTCACCTGTTTAATGGCATGCAGCAGTTTACCATAGCAGAAGACAATGACCAGGAAGGGGACAATAAGGCAAAAAATAAAAAGACAAATGATGTAAGAGATGTTATTGGCTGTCTTTGTTGTCCAGTCTACAGAGCAGGTGGTCCCGGGGCCTTCTGGGCCATAGCGGCTCCAACCAAAAAGAGGGGGCACAGTCCAGATTAGAGAGTAGACCCAGGACATCACTACCCCACCGGCCACCTTCCTATAGTTGGTGGCATCAGCCTCAGTGGAGCCCATCATTGTACAGTACCGTTCGTATGATAGCACGGCCAGAGAGATAAGTGACACAATGCCTGCAGAAAAGATAAAGGGATTTTTTTTAATAATGTTATAATAGGATTAAGTTTCAATAGACAAATGTGTCATTCCATTACAGAAAGACTGCTTACATGGAGTTCAGTTATGGGTATTTTTTAAACAGGCATAGAAAAGTCATTCAGAAGGGCAGAACTCATGTCCTACTATTAATTCAAGACTGGCACTGACTGATAAACAGCAGCTCTGATGCACATAAGAAAGTACTTTTGCAGAGTTCAGTTGAGTTGCCTGATAAGTAAGCCTTTTATTCTTTATCCATACTTAGCTTAGAGAAGATGGGCGAGTGCTAGTGGGGGTGGATACTCGTATGTTTGCGAGATGCATGAGGATAAAATGATTCCCGCAAAATATAAAACATAAAATATCTTAAACAAATAAATGGTTATTCATATATTGCACAAAAGTAACATGAACTAATACAATATAAATGATTAACAGGTGTGTGTGCAATGTTAAGCAATACAGAGCTGAAATTTGCGTGAATCCTCTCATTATAACACACAAATTGTAGACTTTATGAAAGAATCATTATCCATGTGTTTATTGTGTTATAACAGAGATTTGTGAGATTTGTGATGAACTGAGATGTCTTTTAGAGATTATAAAAGCAGTGCTATTTGCTGGCAATCTGCAATGCCAAACTATGCATGCAGCAGCCGCTTGCTTTCATTTAAAATAACAGTGTTCTGTGAATGTTGATGCTTTAATAACAAATATATATCTGGAGTGTGTATGCTGGAATTTCATACATTTCATGAAGAAAAAAGTAACGTAACTAGAAATGTAACTATCTACTAATTACTTTTGAAATAAAGTAATCAGAACAGTAATGTAATTACTTACAAAAAGAGCAATCAGTAATGCGATTATATTTCCAGAGTAACTTGCCCAACACTGTCCACAGGTCAGCTCTTAAAACCAATGTGAGTAATGTATGTACCACTTGCCTTGTCTTCTGACTTCCATTGACTCTACAAACAGCAGAAAGTTTTGATAGCACCACAGAGACAAAGTGTTTATGTCAAGGAAGTAAATACAAATATCTGAAATTCAGCTTATACCTCTTATTCAATTTCTATTATCAGTGAAGTGAATAGACGTAGTGTGTAATTTGAACCTTGAAGTCTGGGACTAGCCTGTCAAAAGTCTTGGGATTAGCTAAAATTCCATAATATCTTGTGCCATTTTGTTTTCCATTTTCCTTCATTAATCAGATTGATGGGCAAGAATGAGTCACAACTTTTACATTGTATTTTGAAATCAGATTATGTAAATCTTTACAAATTACACGGCGGAATTTGGCAAGCGCAAAGACAGAAAACGTCTCCGAGATTAAAGGGGGGGGGGGTGAAATGCTCGTTTTCACTCAATATCCTGTTAATCTTGAGTACCTATAGAGTAGTACTGCATCCTTCATAACTCCAAAAAGTCTTTAGTTTTATTATATTCATAAGAGAAAGATAGTCTGTACCGATTTTTCCCGGAAAAACACGACCAGCTGGAGGCGACGTGTGGGTGGAGCTAAATAATCACGAGCGCCAGTGGGCTTTTGCGTTGAGAACGTTTGGAAGCTGTGACATTACCGTGAGGGAAAAAACCATCATCCAAAACAAACCATGGCTAACAGTCAGATTCAGCCGTTTATTTATGATCCAGAATCAGATCCCGAGGCTGAAACTGAACGAGAGCAGCAGCAGCAACGACTCGCTCCGAGCGGGGCTCGAACCCGGGTCTACGGCATGGGAGGGGACGCACTAACAAGGAGGCAGAGATATTTTAAGCAGTTTTACTCACCGCCTGCGGTTCCAACACATGACCCTTTTTCGTTGGGATTGCATCATCCTTAAGAAATAAACGATACGCAAATCCGTTGTCAAACTGGGCCTTGTTTGTAAAACAAGCATCTTCGAAATGCAGGGAACAAACAAAAACACTTGCACAACTCCGTTGATGCTCTGTAAAAATAAACTCCACCCACACCGCGAAAAGTCACAAAAGAAGTGTGTTTTTGGTTGCCAGGGCAAGACAACCCTGCACAGATTACCAAAAAAAAACAGCATTAAGGGACTGCTGTTTTTTTTGGTAATCTGTGCAGGGTTGTCTTGCCCTGGCAACCAAAAACACACTTCTTTTGTGACTTTTCGCGATGCTCTCGCTCTGATCAGTGAATCGCTCTGATCAGTGAAATGTCTGTGCTCAGCCTCGCTATACGGGAGTGTGCGCTCTTCCGGCAGAAGTGCCTTAGGACCCATATAAGGAAATTCCGCTCCATCTAACGTCACACAGAGCCATACTCGAAAAAAACTTTGCGAAACTTGTGACAAACCGGAAGGAGTATTTTGGGATCAAAAATACTCCTTCAAACGTACAACTTAATTTTTGAAACTTTGTCCATGTTTAGCATGGGAATCCAACTCTTTAACAGTGTAAAAAACTCAGTATGCATGAAATACCATTTCACCCCCCCTTTAAATGGAGCTGCTCGTGTGCTAGCAAATAGCTTCTGATACATGCGATGACTATCCATTATGACATAAGCATATATATATAATATATATTTTTCCCTTTCAGTCAGTCACTCTCGATGCCACGTTGGTGACCGACGAATATGTGATATCGCTTCGATAGACCAATCTACTTTGAGTGTAAACTAAACGACCCAATGCACATTGGCATGCAATTATTGCATCCAGCTGCCGCTGATCACAGCCTGAGTATAAGAGGGCAGCAGGTGCAATGCATACCAGCTTTTCGCTGAGGAGCCGAGCCGGAGACCCGGCAGCTCAGCGGCGGTACAGCAACCATGGCGACGGGACGTGGCGTCTCCGTTCCCTCCTTCAGGGAACGAGGGTTACCATACGTAACCGAGATGTTCCCTTTCAGTCGGTCACTCTTGACGCCACGTCGGTGACCGACGAATATGGGATCCCTACCAAAGCGCCATGGGTGCTGCCCCTTCCAGTGCCCTGTGCGAGCCGCCTGCGCATGTTTGTGTGCTGCTGTGCATCCCTGTACGCTTTGCGGACCCGCCTATACTAACGCGCTCTTTAAAGCTGCAGTAGGTAACTTTTGTAACTTTTTGCTACGATGTTCTTCCACAAGACGCAAGCAGTTCTGTTTATTAAGCGCTAGAGCGTCAAAAGTTACCTACCGCAGTTTTAAATAACAAAGAAAAAACATTGCGCCAGACTTTAGACCAGGTTTGAGTTGGCCTATGGCGGAGTCTATTTTCAGCTCCTTAAAATAGCAATGCACCAGCAATGCGCCTGAACACACCTCTTTTTTAGACCAGCACGCCCGTGGGTGAACAAATTAACACAAATGCATTTGATAATTAAACGACGTGGTGCTGGACGGGAAAATGCGAACGGCACCGGACTGAAACTAGCAAACACGCTTGCTTTGCATTTCGCCAGGTGTATGATAGGGCCCTTTAATTTCTAGGTCCGTCAATAATTGTCTAACAATTAAATCTCAATGGCTTGTTAATTATTTTTCAGCATCAAGCCCCCCCACCAGTACCTCTTGTGAGTATTAGGGGTGGACAACATTCAGACCTGTGGACAAGGAGCTGACAGAGTGATGATTTGACAGGGAGAGTGTATGACATAAACAGAAGTACCCAGTTCAAGGTCATGACCGCAATGAACCTCACCCGAAATCTAATCCTTCTTCAGAATGATTTGCTGATCCATTAAATAAACCCCTAGACCATGCCGTATATACCAAATAACCTAAGCTTTGACAATCTAGGAAAAGCACCCTAGATTGATCAAGCACCCTCTAGCACCCCCATAGTACTCGGCCTGATACACTCAGCTTTTCCAAACTCGTTGGATTTATTTTTTTTATTTTTTTTGCTCTTCTGTAATATATTAAAGATGATATGAACAATAAAGTTTTAATGCATATGATGAAAGCCGTTGACGTTTTAAAAAATATTGGTTCCCACTGACAATGGAGAACGAAGAAAGATTACAAATTAGCTACTAATTTTAAACAACTTCTATTAACATATTATAAACATCTTTACACACACACACACACACACACGATTGATTGGTATACTGTACATGCATAATGTATTACTTTTTATATTACTATTGTAATATTCATCATGCTCAGCAACCTCATCATTATTAACAATATTAATAAGACATTTAATACACATTAATGTATTTTCTTCGAAGTAAGGAGAGATGTAACTCACATTTTGATGCACTACAATTTTAAAGTGTTCCTCTGGGATCAGTGCTCAAGAACACAGTCCTGTAGTATGAAATCACTTTTTGATTACTTTCTTCAAATTGAATCCAGATGAAACCAACAGTCATAAACATTTTACGAGACATGGGGCCTTTTTGCTTATTCTAATGATAAATTGTCCTCATAACATCTCAGAGGAGATTAATCGGACATAGTAAGTATCTGAAAAATTGCATAAGATCTCAAGCCATACTGAGGTGGATTCAAAATCTAATATTCTGGCTATGTTAAGCAGCCAAGAGGTGATTTTCCCAAAAACAAAGCAATCAAATGTGATTTGTCTTGCTCTGCTGCATACATTGGCAGCCTTGCAATGCCAAAAAAGAATAACATTTTCTGCTCAAAAGAGACTTATTGGAAAATATAACTATAGTGATCCTTCTCTAGACATACTGAAACAAAGCAGTCTATTTGATCTGATCAAAAGCAAAATAAATAAATAATAAATAAATAAAATACACAGATAAAACACAGAACATATAAGATTAATACAAAATAAAAAAGTACATATTCAAATTGTCATGTCCCTCAAACATTTTACTGCTAAGCTTATTTATAGGGAATTAATATCTATAGGGCTTTGACATTTGAAATAATTAACCCTGGGTCAGTTTATACCCCAGGTAAATGGAATCCTGGGTTATCTTGCTTCATGTTCCATACTGTTTATACTTTACCCAGGGTTAAAAGTGAATTAAAGGTGCATAAAGGGTTCTTCGCAGCGATGCCATAGAATAACCAGTTTTGGTTCCACAAAATACCATTCAGTCAAAGGTTCTTTAAAGACCAATCTCTTTCTTACTTTTTTATAATCATTTTTACAGACTTTTAAGTTAAATGTTCCCTTCTGGTGGAATGAACTCTCCAACTCAATCCGAGCAGCTGAGTCCTTAGCCATCTTCAAGAATCGGCTTAAAACACATCTCCTCCATCTTTATTTGACCCTCTAACTTTAACACTCACTATTCTAATTCTATTCTTAAAAAAATCTAACTACCTTTCTAATCTTTTAGTATTCTATTTTCTTTTTATTTATTATGCAATTGTATATGTATGTGTGTGTGTATGTGCAAAGACCTCTAACTAGCTTGCTCTATTCTTTTTTCTTTTTCTTTTTATTCTATCTGTTTTCTTTTTATTTATTTTATTATTTAAAATCCCATGCTACGTGTACTGTGTTAACCTAACTGAGACTTGTTATAGCACTTATATATCATTGCTCTTTTTGTTGTTTTTGATTGCTTCCACTGTCTTCATCTGTAAGTCTCTTTGGATAAAAGCGTCTGCTAAATGAATAAATGTAAATGTAAATGTAAATGTAAATGAAGAACCTTCTTTCGCTACAATGAACCTTTTTTGAAACAGAAAGGTTCTTCGGATGTAAGAGGTTCTTTGTG
This sequence comes from Carassius auratus, assembly GCF_003368295.1. Taxonomy (NCBI): domain Eukaryota; kingdom Metazoa; phylum Chordata; class Actinopteri; order Cypriniformes; family Cyprinidae; genus Carassius; species Carassius auratus. The sequence goes on from NW_020528581.1 coordinate 70,983, forward strand.
GAACTATTTATATAAAAAGGTTCCTATATGGCATCGTGAAGCACCTTATTTTAAAGAGTGTATGAATTGTGATGCAATACTATTCGTACTAGGGATGTCAACGATTAATCGATGATCGATTAATTGTCGATAAGAGATGCAATCGATTAAGGCTGTCGATGGTCGGTTAACCGATTCAATGTTGGGCTGCGTGCGCTCATGCGCACTCAACACGTGCGAGCGGCTGTGAGTGACGGTGACGATATATAAAAGCATCATCATTCATTCAAAATGTACAAATTAAGCTTTTAATGTGATTTAAACTTTAAATTACATTAAAATAGAAACAACATAAAAGTTCTTCAACATTAAATGCAATAGAAATGTAGTTACTAATCATTTCATCAGATAACTGTTTTATATCGTGCGCTTTGCAGGGCTGCGGGACACAGTGACAGGACAGGTAGTCTATTCATTCCTACAACTTGTTAATTCATTCCTACGAATTATTAATGTGGCAATTGTCCATGTTTCATTAATTTTGTTACCTAAATAACCCATGATTTAAGTGAAATAAGGGAACAAATTAATAAATCGAACGAATTCTTAATTCATGAAATCTTTAATTTCCCTTCCCATTTTTACCACAGTAAGAGATGCGAAAACAGTTATTAAAAGCGAAAGATAATAAAATAAACCTGGGAAATTAGAGGGTTAGACTATGAATATTTAGGAAAAGAAACAATGCTTAAATATACTGAATTTGTGGAAATTCGTGACCAACCGGCAAACCAGAACAAAGCCGCGTAAATGAAGACTATGGGGTCCAAAAGCATGGTTGCGCTCTAACATTTTCCAGTTAACCTATTATTCCTCTAATAAACAAACCTTTTATACCACACTTGTCATAATCAGATCTTATCATTTCTAAATAAATAATTGCTGGATTCAAAACAGCGATTAATAGGCGCTGTGACCGACACATTCCTGGAGCATTCACTGCTGTCACTAAACGGTGACGCCGAGCATCGTTCACAAGTTTCTGCATGGACCTGACTAGGGCACAGGTTCTAAGCCCTGGGACAAAATGGGATGCTTTAAGGAAAATTTATAGCCTACTAAGTAATAGGCCCAACATAAAAATAACAATTTGTTTTCATGTTTTTTTTTTTTTTTTTTTAAATAGGCAATGCGAAATATAGCTATCCGACTTAAATAGGCTAATTAAGATTAACGGATTTAAAACAGAAGTGTGGGCGCTCCATAAGTTCACAAAAAAAAAAAGGATGACAACGCATTCTGTTTGTTTGCTTTATTTTACAAGAGCACAAATCTTCTGTTTTTATTGTGAGTGTGCACAAATGAAAGTAAACACTTCTGCGGAAGATATATATATTTTTTTAATGTCTCAGCTGTTTCGATCGCCCCGGAGCCTGCTGCACACGTATATTCTAGCGATTCAAACTTACATCGCAGTCTGTTCATTATCAAAATAAAATGTCAACTAAACATTAAAAGGTTACACTGGTCAGTTTAAATAGACCGTAGTATACCGGTCCACTCTGCTGTTATGCCAAGGACGTTTTTGCTCATATGAAGAGGATCATCTTTTCCGTCTATATGCGAATGCGTGTTAAGTACAAGCCTAGTTTACATTATAAATAATAGTTTAACATTCAAATACATTGCAAATATGGAAACATTTCGATTTGTGCCGAATGAGACATGAGCAATAACCTCCAAATTAATCTAGCCAAAGCCGCGCTCGCTCATCCTCGTCTGCACGCATGCACTGTCACGATCTAATGCGCTGTATGCCGGATTTTTAAAAATCTGACATTTTCTAGGACATAATCCAGCAGGATCAAATTAATGTGAGCAACTGTGTTTTGGTGCAGCAGCGCCGATGTAGTTCACTTAATGTGCAGCGCAGTCACACGCGCTCCACATTTCGGATAATTTTATTTTAAATACAATAATGTCCGTTGAAAACATTGCAATTGTGCTTTAAAATACAACAACGAGCACCACAAAACCATTTAAAGATGCGCGTTCAGCGTTCTCCGTGCGGGATTGGAAACTGTCAATAAAGTAAAATGACCTCAAAAGTATGGCGCGCTCTCTTCATTTTATCAAATGATCATAATCTATTCATTTTATAATCCTGCTACTAGCATTTTATTCAGACTAAAACCTCTTTAATTCAAGTGAGAATTCGCGTTTTGTGTGTGTGTGTGTGGCTTTTGCACATCCTGTCATACCGCGGACTGCGTGCCTGCAATAGACGCATTTTGCAGTATTATGGTTAACGATTAATCGATTAATTGATCGTTAATTTAAACGACGATCGATCATGGAAATAATCGAAATTTGACATCCCTAATTCGTACACACTTGAGTCTAAAACATTGCATAAGAAAACAAACAATTTCACAAGGCATGCAGACAGATGCTTTTGGCAATAGTTACTATGAAAAGTACTAAGTGGATTGAAGTATGTGGTTGATGAAATCAGTTTAGTAGTGTTCCTGATTGAACGACAGATCCTTTCTTTAAAAGCAAATTAGTGGTACATCTTCAACATCATTGTTATTATCGTCACTGTTGTATGTCCTTCTAATGTAATTAATGTTTATGAGTTCTGAAAACAGTGTTGACTGTTGTGATTAGAAAGAAATGAATTACTCAAAGACACTATGCAGTTCTGAAAATTAACAAAGAAATGTATTCCTCTATTACAGCCTCACTTTCTAACCAAAAATATATTTCTGTATCACTAAGCTGAGGTGAGCCTGATATGCTAAAGTCTGCTGATACTGTAGGTCAGTGTTAATGTCTCAGATTTGGTCACATGGACAAAGAAAGGATAAGAGAAGATTTTAACCAATGCTCGTCATTTCTTTATTTGGTACTCTGCTTTTTTAGCATTTTTTTTTTCTTTTATATTATGTTGTCCTCTAAAACAACAATATAATTAATATGATTAGTAATAAAACATAGTGAGAAACCTTTAAATTGAAACATCAAACGCTTCATGTCTCAGTTCAGTTCATTTGTGATAGGTAGACAAACCTTGAAAAAAACTGGAAATCTTCTATCCAAGTGGTGTTTCATCACTGAGTTATTGACTGAGAATCACATCCATTAAAGGTACTACATTTAACTGGGCATAAGATTTGCTGCCGCCAGCAAGAACCTTCAGACTCATCTGCAGTCATAAGCTGCAATTCTGTCTGTTGACCAAAGATACATTTCTATACAATTCATCAAAACATTAAGAGCTTTAACACATCTGTGCTATAGCCTAACATGTTTTCACTTTTCTGAATTGAAAGTCATGATATTTAGATAAGTCAAAATAATTTAGATTTGGACATTCTTGACAAATTAAATGTATGTACTATAGGTGCTGGTATACACTTGTATTATTATGATTTGTTTAAGTTTTTATATTACTAAAATTTGAAAAACGTATTGGCGCTAATTCAAAGCCGTTGAATGTTAAAATTTTGGCAGAAAACTGTTTTTTTATCATTTTTATACAGTTTTCAAAAGTGTATAAAACTAGCATGAATAGAAACTTGCCACTTTAAACTAGAGTTTAAAAAGTGTCTCAGATGTGGTTTATCTTATATTATGCAATTTTAGCTGCTGCAGCAAAAAGATACCATGTAAATTTAGTTATCGCTACACGTTAAGCTAATCTTGCAAATGCGGACACAACTGGATAATTTAGATACTTGTGATTGATAGGGTTTTTGATCATTTGATTGATTCATTCCAGTTGGGATCAAATTCAAACTAATCTTTAGACTACTGCATGCAAAAACAAAACAACTGATGGTCTGAATAACGCATAGACTACTGTAGGTGTAGAAACACTCACCTAACAACGAGTTGGCAAAGCCGTACCACACACATCCAGTGTCACCGATGAGCCATCGCCCTTGAGTGCTCGCCGCAAAGCTGAACGGCGTGCCCAACACGCATACCAGGAGATCGCTCAAGCAAATATTCACCAGCAAAAAGTTGATGGGGGACCGCAGAATCTTGTAGCGGCAGAAGAGCACGAGAACCAGAAGGTTGTTGAGGAATCCGAAAGCGCCGATGAAGCCCAAGGTCACAGCCACGAGCAGGTGGCCGGTTGGACTGAGGTTGCGATAGGAGGAGGACGCCTCCAAATGTTCCTCCACTGCACTGAGGCACAGCGCGCTGTTCGCCCTCCTGCAACTGATCACACTCAAGTTGGACGCAATCATCGCAATCCGTTCTGAGCGCACATTGAACAAATGTCACTGCATTGTTTTCTGGGGGAAAGCAAAACATTTAATGTGCTGTGGCATTTTGACAAGAGACTGCGATCCATAGAGAGGACAGTTATTTGCAGTAGAGTTTAAGTGTTGGATGATATGCAGGAAGATTTTTTTTTTTTTCTTCAATTGCTGAACTTTGTTGCTCGGTTCATCGGTTCAAATGTGGGAATAAAGTTTGCGTCCCTTTGCTCCACCGTGTGGTGATTACAATCTTATATGCGCTGTAACTGTCTGTGTTGATGTTAGTGTACCTCCTTCTTAGCCGACGTCAAAGTCCGTCTGCTCTTCTGGGCGCAACATCCAGGTTAAGAGGACAAAACCTCTGCAGCGCAGCTGCTCCGTCTCTGTTCTGTCGCACGACATATTAAAAGATTGGTAAAACGTTTATCTCGTGGAGAATGCTTTTTTTTTTTTTTGCACCCTAGATTCTATACCAGAATTGAATCAAGTCTTATAAGGGCTCCCCACCATAGACTCTTCTTCTTTTCTTTTTTTTTTTTTTTTTTTTTTTTTTTTTTGGTGGGGGTGGGGGTTAGTCTCACAATTTAAATACAATATATTTGATCATCATCATGCATAAACTATAATAAACCATATACTATTTATTAAAAACAGGTTTACATAAAATGACAAGTTTTTGTGTTGATTAAAAAATTATCAGTCCAATGTTGCATAACAAAGAGAGACTAGAATTAAAAGTTAGTGAACTAACTTTGATGTTGGCTTGGCCATCTTGGCCATGGAGCAAAAGAGCCAAAGTACTTGTGTGCCCAACATTGAGTTGCCCCGCTGCAAAATTAATACACATAATAATGCCATAAAAAAATACACCTGCAACAGTCTTTTTCCATGCTCCCTTGCTGTTTTCTTTTTTTAATAAAAAGCCTGGGCTATGATAACAGCTATGACAGGGTTGTCTAGCTGGATGTGAAATAAGTCATGCCTATTTTTCTCGTGTATGTATTTCACAGTCCTGCAACCGTTGCGTTGTGGGCAACGACACACAAGATTACTGAAACAATGCATTTTAAATCAAGGAGATCATAAGGGGTCCAAGCACAATGGTTTGTATAGATGATGCAGTTACACACTGTTTAAAATTGTTTAATTTGTACTGTATGTTCATTCTATTTATTTATTTGTGCTATTTACATAATGTTTACTTTTTTTAAGTTTGTTTTTGTTAATGTAAAATAGCACTGCATAGTCTTCACTGTAAGATAAAATACACAATCAAACCAAAATGTATTCAGACACCTTCAACATTTCTCACATAATCACAGTTTATTTGCTGTAGTTTAGAAACTGGTAATAATATATGACAATAACTCAGAACAAATTCATCTTGATAATTTCGGATAACTTTGATAAAAAGATATGTAATGGAATCAACCAAAACTTCAGACTGTCAGTATGACAATATTTACACAACTATCAATACTTTGTTGAACAGTTACCAAGCAAGAAATGCTTAATTTGGTTCAGTCTGTGGTGTGAAAAGGTTGCATTAACAATTAAAGAAAGAAACACTTAAGCAAAACATGGGCAGGTCCTTAATTATTATTTTTTTAAATCAATTTCACTGGTAGCCTACTGTATGAAGAATTAGTGGGTATAATATTTCACAGATCACTATTTTGCCATACTCACTTACATAAATGAACTAGTGGCCTGCACCCACTAGTAAAACAATTCTATCTTATTTTTGGATTGACTTTGGATAAATTCTTGTACTACAAGGTAATTCAGTCAAGAGCAGTGAGTGATTTACTTTCATTTTCATACATTAAAGACTCTGACAGCAGAGCTAGTAAATTAGGCGCGGTCCCTTTAAGAGACAAACGCATCCATTATGATGATACACATCCGATTTTTTTTTTTGCAAATCTTTACTTTCACTTAAGACATAACCACATACTTATTCGAACACACTTTCCAACACGGGTATTTCGACATATTTTGTATGTATTTGTTGTCGGTACAAAAGCAAGAAGACTTTGAGACGCGTCTCTGCTTGCTCCCTGAACAACACCGCGCTGCTGAATTGAGCTCTTTTGCTTTTCGCTATTTTTTCTGTTTATTTAAACTGCGATTTGAATTTGTTCGTTCAGGTCCAGGAGGAAGTGAACGTCCTGAACGACAGCTCTGTTCAGTGTTGCTGTCCCTGTCCGCGATACGCGCGGCTCTCTCTCGTGCACACGCGCCATCAGCTGCTCAGTTCAGTTTCCCGCAGCGCGGGGCTGAAGCCAACTTGATGTGTTGAATGCTCGGAGCACGTTATAAAACGTATTCTTAAAATACACATTTCTGTTTTAATAAATGGTCATATTAAATCATAGCATAACACATAAGCAGGGCCGTGCACAGACATTTTGAGGGGCAGTGGCCTAAACCAAAAAAAGGGGCACTAAGGGGGTGGTTGCTTGTTAACACAAATTATCCAGTTATTACAAAATGTACAATTAAAAAAGAAGACAGTACACGCTCAAATACATTTTTCATCATTCATGAAAAGCCTACAGGTGAAACAGTACATAGCATCATTCTCAGGAGAATACTCTAACCAGGGGTGTTCTTCATACCACTGTCCCTGAAACGAACGTCCTTGATCATTTTTTGGGAACAGCAGGGTCCTACTGAATTTGAGGCCACATTGTATGTTACATTGTATTTCTTTACATGAGCAGGATCTGATGGATTCTGTAACTGAAGCAAAAAGCTCAAAGTCTTCTGGCTTTTTCTCCCTTGTATACATGGCTGTGGCTGCCTCACTCTCCATTTCTTCCTGGTCTCTTCCCTCTCTGTCTCATTGTATTGCCTTTCTTTCTCATTCTGAACTTTTTCTGTCTCTGGCTATCGCTGGCGCGCTGCTGCTGTAGAGAGAGACCGTTGACAGACCAGGCTCATGTCTTCATTACAACAATATATACTTTTTTCTACACACCTACGCCTACTGATAAAGGACACCGTCAAAAGTATTGACGGCGAAATGGATTATGTTTGACAGGTGCAATATTTGAAAATCGATAATTATTATTATTATTTTTTTTAATTACATTTATATCTGAATTTATGTCAACCTATAGACTTTCAAATATCAAAATATCAGGAATTCATATGTATTTGTGTACAAAATGACATTTAAACACATTTTCCTATTATATTTAGCCTGGAAAAGCTTCCAACACGCGCGCGTGTCGCGGTAAAAATAGGCGTCGGTTCTATTTCTATCGAGCAAGCGTTTGCCGCGCGGCTCGAGCCGCGCCTGAGACGCGCGTCTCACGCAGGCGGTCTGTAAGCTCTAACCTGTTAACATGGGAGCCGAATTAAAAACCGACACGCCACGCATCCAGTGTGTCACCGGCCTGAGTGATGCTGCGGAGTGCGGAGCGAGCGGGAAAACCTGGAGCGGATTCGCAGAATCAACGGAATGCTTTGAGCGCAGCGGTGGGGATAAGGGGCACCTCAGTCGATGAGGGCAGAGGGGCAGTGGCTCTGGCCACCGGGCCACCCCCCTGTGCACGGCCCTGCACATAAGTAGGTACAAAAATAATCAGTGATGCATGCGACCCTTTTGGTCTCAGTGTAGCTCCCTGCTTTACCATGTTATGCAACGCTGAGCAATTGCTGCGACGTTAAGCCTGACAGAGAAATCTCACAAGCACATATAAACACTCATTTTCATATGTGTAATATATTCTTCTAATTGTTTTATGCCGTTTCGCTGCAGTGTTTTAATGTGAAAGGCTGTAAATGTGTACTTCAAGTGTTCAGTCGCGAGCTCATCTGTGACGTTCAGCATGATGATTCAGTTAGAAACCAGCTAAGACCAGCGTGACAGTGGCCAAAACTACTTTAAAACCATATAATATATTATTCTAATTGTTTTGTGCCGTTTCCCTGCAGTGTTTTAATGCGAAAGGCTGTAAATTCTCTGTGGACTTCAAGTGTTCAGAGAAATACATCGCCAGCTCGCGGACATTTGGCTGCCGCGAATATATCATGTTATTACTTTAAACAGTTCAGAAACATCTGAATTTAGCTCTTGGTGTGTTCTAACGTGTGGATTGCGTGCAATCGCCGTTTTAAAAGGTCTTAAATTAGAATGAATTCGCTCGTTGTGAGCTCCGTGGAGACAGACTGAGCTGAGCAGCAGTGATTCTTCTCTCGTCTTTCTGAGTGACTGCTCTCTGCCCAGAAATAAATTATTAATGAGCCCTGACCCCTGTAATAATCAGATATGTTGGTTTAGCTTGTCAGTTTGAGGGAAATTGTATTATTTACTTGGTATTTTTAACCGGTTTAAAAGTGAAACGAAACCCGACTCCTCCCTTTAATCTCGGTTATTGCAACTAGGGGCGCAATTTTTCTCAGATAATGTAAGTCTATGGGTAATGTATTTTGACATTTAAAAATTAATAAAAAAAAAACTTTAAGTCTGATCAGTCTGAAAAGATATAGCACACACCACCGCTCTATCCCGCAGGTTTCTGCCGAGTTTGGGGCTTGTGGCTTTAAAGCCCTAGGAGGAGATGCGTTCAGAATTTCTGTCAGAAAAATAATAAGAAGAAAAAGAAGAAGTTTAAATAGCATAACAGTATGTTGGCTTGTTGCCAAGCCAACATAATAAGGTACTATTCTTCTTTTAAATGACTTACTCCATGTAATACTGGATTTAAAGGGTGACAAAGCAGCAGACCCAAAAGGGCAACTATGGCAAATATACTAGGGGTTTACATATAAGCCACTTGAAGATCCGTAAAAGCATTTGGCATCAAAGTACATTATAATTTCTCAAAAACAGCCTAAAATTGTCAGATGGCTTTCAGACTCACTGAATGGTATTCAGGTTCAGAAGTGGCACAAACATGGTTATTTCATAATGTTTTAGAATGCAGTGACAAAGGAGCATTCAGTAACTGAATTTAAGGAGCTTTTATTACTTTAAGAGTAGCAAAAGGATGGAAAAATGCTATTAGGCTGTAATGATACTATAGAGAACAGTTATTATTCAAAGAGTGCAAGACAACTGGGCAAATAGGATATAGCCTTTATAATAGTTCATAAGTTTAACATAGGCATGTCCAGGATTCTCAAAAGTCAACTCATTTATCCATAACAGCTCTCAAGGTGATTTCAGGAACCAGAGGGTGAAGACATAAACAAACGTTGAAAACAGTTTTGTACAAATAGTTTTCAGGATTCTTTGATGAGTAGAAAGTTCAAAAGAACATCATTTATCTGAAATAGAATATTTTGAAACATTTTAAATGTCTTTACTGTCACTTGTGGTCAATTCACTGCATCCTTTCTGAATAAAAGTATTAATTTCTTTCATTTCTTTCCACCCAAAAAATAAGTAAATATTTTAAATTCTTACTAACCCCAAACTTTTGAATGGTGGTGTATAATATTACAAATTATATATATTTCAGATAAATGTTGTTCTTTTGAACTTTCTATTAATCTTAGAATCCTGAAAAAATAAAATCAAATTGTACACAACTGTTTTCAACACTGATAATATTTAGAAATGTTTCTTTAGCAGCAAATCATCATATTATAATGATTTCTGAAGATCATGTATACTGTACACTGAATACTGGAGTAATAATGCTGAAAATTGTTTACTATTGTATTATTATTATTTTAAATTGTTATAATATATCATGATATTACTGTTTTCACTGTATTTTGGATCAAATAAAATGCAGGCTTGGTGAACAGAAATTACTTTTGAACAGTAATGCATGTCCAACAGAATAATTCTAGCATCATTTACCAATGCAGTATTTATTATTTCCCTAATAAAAAACTGGATGATTGTCACTTTGTGATAATAATGTTTGTTCCAAAAGGCTTGTTTAAATGCTAAATGTACAGTATGTTGGTGTTCAATGATTTCAGTGCAGTTTACATAGTCATATCCAGTGGGTGGCAGCAAGGGACTGTTATGAGTGAGTCTCTCAGTCAGTAGACTATTCAACCATTTTAGGCCAAAAGTCTGCTTTATTCGGGAACTAACTATGGCTATCAATATGTCAATCATAGCTTTTTCAAGAGTGAATACTGCATTTATAAGCCGATGTAATTCAAGAAACTTTGCAGCGTGTATGTGGCCCTTGGTTTTAGCAGCATGAAAACATGTTTTATACAATTCTGAATGGATTATATAAAGCACAGAAACCGCACAACGAGCACTCCCCTTTATAATTACTAAAAAGCTTTCACTCATCTTCATCGAGATCTCTAGCACCCTTGAACAAGGCCTAATAATAATTAATGCAAGGAATACAAAAGCCCAACATGGAGTTGATAAATATAGTGGAAAGTTAGTAAGAAGCTTTCTCTTCCAGACTGCAAGTGGAGGTTTATTATTCTCTATTTTTTAGCTGAAGTTAGCTTCACCAGAGTGGCGCCAATCAAGCAGTCACGTCAACAATGCCTTTGTTTAATGGTCTTTAGACATATGGGGCGGGGCTTTTAAAATGTAAAGACACATAATAACTAGCCCATAAACAAACTTAATATAAATTATTTTAAATAACTAATTCAGGAAATTTATGATATACATTGCATGAATTTAATCACATTTGTCATTTCAGACAGGAACCACTTTGGCAAGTTTATTGAGTTGAGTTTATTGAACACAATGTATCTTTGGCGGTATGGTTCCTTAACATTAACCCCAGGAACCATCAACTTAGAAATATATGAAATATATACCAAATACATGACAATTAAGACTCTTAGTAATGTCTTTAAAGCAAACAGTGATAATCATGTAGATGCAGCAGTGGGACGTCTATTCTGTAGCCTGGTTATGAAGATGAGTGTCTTCATAACCACTTCATAAGGCAGTGTTATTGAGATATCCTTAATATAGCCTACTGACTAGTGAAGGGGTATTCTCCCCTCTAATGAGGCAAAGATAGTGGGCCTCTCTTTAGTTAAAGTAGCTGGTAATAGCAGCGAAAGGAGCGGAAGAACCGCAAGAGCAAGCAGCATGTCCCTGAGCTTGGTATGAGCAGTAGGAGAGTAGCGTGAACAACAGTAGCGTGAACACTCATTCTTCTCGTCCTCCTCATCATTCTCCTCCTTCTCCTTGCGGTCAGTGTCAGTATTATAAGAGTAGTGAAGGGTGCTCTTTTAACCAGCTAAAAGATCAGCATGCACCTGTAAAGCAGCACGCCATATGGTCAGACTCTAATTTAGGCAATCAGCATTGCCCTTGTCGGATAACGTTTTAGCATTGTTACATGCAAAATTTACGATCTGTAAATTTAGTATCAAGCACTCATCGATACACTAGTTTGAGCAACAGCAGATCGCCGATTTAAGCCTAGTGTGTTGGAAATAAGTCAGTTAAATTTGATGAAAGCATCCCCAGCAGATGAGCCTGAAGCAGCAGCCCGTTAATATTGACAGTCTTGACCACAGATTAACAAGGCTCGTGTGTGTACTTAACTGGTAGAATTACTGGTGTGGTAATATGATAGCATGCCTCGCAACATAACTGAACAGCTTGTACAATAGCAATGTCTGAGCATGTTTACCAAAATAGTACTAGGCAATGAAATGAGAGAACTTTGCTTAGCTTCGTGAAGACGTCCAGGGATGAATTAAAGGTGAAATTGCCAGTTGTTCATGGATGCTTTGACCTTTGTTGAATGTCTAGCTTCTTCCAGCGAGGAGCAGATCTCTTGTAAAGTTGTGAGTCAGTCGTATTAGTACAATTTTGACAATGAATCGCGGGCAAAGTATCTATATCAAGTGCTCGCTCTTATCAATTCAGTCCATTGCTTGACAAACAACATGGTGAATTTGCTTAAGTTCAAGACTGAAATCCTGCCAAATCCTGATTTAACACTTCCTAAGGAGATAGATTCACTATCTGATAGTTCCTGAGCGTGCGATAGCTCTCGCGAGCAGTTTGAGCCTTGCGAGGCGTTGAGCATACTTATCGAGCAGTGGTGCCTATATATGGAGACATATATATGCCTCGTGTCTAACAGGAGAGTGGTAGTGATTGGAGCGATTTGACATTTGACCGCATCAGCTTGTCACAGCCAATGCCTCCGTAGCCTGACTGAACTAACGCTGCGCTCGATTATTATTTTTACTCAAATATTGTTTTTTTTTTTACCCCACTAAGTCTATTTTTCACTTTTTTTACCCCCAGCCCCCCTTTAATTTGAGCACTGTCTGTTAGTTTTGAATATGCATTATAGGCTGTTGAAATTACTTTGTCAAGAGCAAAGTTTGATCCTAAGCCTATCACATTACGTTTCAACACCATTGTCCAACCACTGTGATTTTCTGGGATGCTCAAAATTATATTTATTTTGCACTCTGGATATCAGAGAAATGTATGAATGGGTGTAAATTCGCCTTGACTAAAACACATTGTGCACAACACATTGGTTCGAAAGACAAAGGGGGGTCCTCTGTATTGATCTTAGGAAAAGGGCCGGTTTAAAGGGCCATCCTAGGCTGCCGAAGGATTTGTTTGATTTCAGAGTGATGTGGGAGACGGCAAAGAAAACTTGGAGAAACATGAGAGCATTGAAAAAAAAAAGATATTTAAATAAATGTTAGTTTCAGTGTTTCACAATGCAAAATTCAACAGCAAGTAAACATGGACTGTGAAGTGTAATTTATTACTTGCATCGGTAAATTGCACTATTAACTGAGTGGAATGTTGTATATATTTTTTATTATTTATTTATTTATCTTGTGAGGCTCAAAGAAAAATTTCATGAGATTCTACTTAGAAATTGCAGAATAACACCATCTCTACAAGGTCTAGAAGTGAATTGTCCTTCTTTTCTAGTGAATTTTGAGTGTTGTGAGATCTAATTAGTTCTCCTGCAATACCCGCTGTTATAGTACCGTAGAGAATAATCATTTCTCAATACACACCTCATAAAATAAGTTCATGCTAGTTAAAGGGATTTCCAGTCAATACACAGAATGAAAATGCTGTGCAAGTATTAATTATGTTTTGTTTTTTGCATGGAAAAAGCGCTCTATTGTTTAGCTTGCTAAATGCCATTTCATGCTGTAAACTTCTAATTCTAATTCAGTTGGATGGAAAATAAGAGCAGTTACACAAAACTGCAACTGCACAATGTCCTATACTGTAGCTAATTGGACCAATGTTCTATTTCACTCTGGGTGCAGTTCAGTTTGTATACTCTAAGAATGTGGATATGGTGGCTGAATGAATAATGCTGTAGCCAAAAAATAACAAGGTAGTTTAGGATCATGTCTCCAGCAACTGCAGGAGCTACTTCTAAAAACATTAATCTAGTAAATAACTTGCAGAACACAGAAAATTCAAACAAAAATGCAAAATTACACTACATGCAAGTAAACTGGAACAAATATACTTTTTCACACACACACACACACACACACACACACACACACACACACACACACACACACACACACACACACACACACACATACATGCTTGTTCTTGTTTATGCTACATTGTGTGGACCAAATGTCCCTACAAGGATAGTAAACCTGAAATGTTTTTACATTTTTTGAGGGAAAAAATATTTAAAATAGTAAATGATGTTAATCTGAGAGTGTAACAATGCAAACAGGTTTTCTGTAAGTGGTAGGTTTAGGTTTAGGGGATATAAAATAAAGTTTTGTCAGTATAAAAGTAGAATGTTGTTCTGAGATCAAATTGATGTGCTTTCTCACTCACTGGAAGCAGCATGAGGGTCCTCAATGATCATCTTTAGAGGAAGTACTGCTATGCTTCAAAATCTTACATTTCAGACTCTACTTAAGACAAACTGTTTACATTCAAGTCAACAACATCTCTCAGCTTGAAGGATTCATGATGTCCAAGAATGCTAGTGGCTGATACAGATATAGAGTGATTCACATTGTGTGGACTGTATGGAATGAGTCATGATTTATCCAAAGAGCCCACTGTTGTGAGCATCTTGTCATGCAATAAACTCAGAAGCTATTTACTTGATGCTAATAAAGAACAAGACTCAACCCCTGCCAGAGTTACACAATCTAAAATACTACTTTAAGTTCCCTGTTGTGGACAGGCTAGCATGCAGTTAATTCATAAATAGGATGACCAGATATCTCATGGTGGAATATTAGACCGGTGGGTAATAAAACCACAATATGATAATGTTTATATATTTTTTCATTTTTCTTTTTTATTATATACATACATACATACATACATACATACATACATACATACATATATATATATATATATATATATATATATATATATATATATATATATATATATATATATATATATATATATTTTATACTTTATGTTGTATTTCTGCCTGGATTTAGAGTACTGCAACATGCATGGAAATAGTTTGTGTAGTTCAACTAATTAACCAGGCAGGTACTGCAGAAATTGGCCACTTGAGTTCAGCTGTGTTCTTCTGTTGCCTGAACTATGTCAGTGTGTATGTGTATGTACTTCACAATGTTTTTATGTATGCTATGAGTATAAAATCAAAACAAAAATGCTAATTTTAGACTTTTTTTTTTTTTTTTTTTACTTTTATTTAATAGCTCCACAGTATCTTGATAGCCTGTAAGATCTGATCCTAAAGACAGAAGAGAGAGTCAGGCACATTGTCAAGACAAAACTGGCAGTATACTTGATAAATGGAGGTGGAGCACACAACATTATCACCTCATGCTGTGTCTCACCAACCTTCTCACCTCTTTCCCCACAGGGAGCCAGCATATCCTTTACTCCTGACAATGACCTTGAGTTACCCACCCTGGTGAATAAATTGAATATGCTACTAGTAGGGTACACAAACCAACTGCCACAAAGACATGCATGTTGTGTTTTCCAAACACATCTGTACACTAAAGGTTAAAAGTTGGCAGATTTTATGTGTAGTTTGTTTGATTATTAAACAGATGGCTAGACTGTGCTACCTTTCTATGCAAAGAAATCGAATCTCTCTCTCTTTCTCTCTCTCTCTCTCTCTCTCTCTCTCTCTCTCTCTCTCACACACACACACACACACACCCACACACGATTTCTGCCTCCAATGCTTATCACTTTATTTGTGAAAAGTACCAGTCATAATATCACATGGAATAGTGAAACAAGCTTTAGTAATTGTCACTATTAAAAGATAAAACTGTATAAATATAGGCATAGATATAAAAGAGAATCATTTTTGCAGCGGATAATTGCAAAAGGCAACTCGAAAACACAACCATAACTTTGTTTAAGGAGCTCAAAATCTGGACCCATGGGTAGTAGGACCCATTGTTCTTTTGGAATTCTTGACAGGCAGACGGCAGGAGGTCAGAGTTGGCAGCAACATCTCCTCCCCATTGATCCTCATCACTGGAGCCCCACAGGGCTACAGTGAAGAGGTGCGGACCCTGACTAATTAGTACTACAAAAACAACCTCTCTCTGAACATCAAGAAGACCAAGGAATTGTTGGTCGATTTCAGGAGACGGACAAGTGAGCACTGCCCTTTCACCATCAACAGGACTCCAGTTGAGTGGGTCTGCAGCTTCAAGTTCCACGGCATTCACATCACCGAGGACCTTACCTGGACTACTCACACACAGTCAGTAGTGAGAAAGGCCCACCAGCATCTATTCTTCCTCAAGCGACTGAAGAAATGTGGTCTGAGCTCAAAAATTTACAGTTGCACTGTGGAGAGCATCATGACTGACTGCATCCCCACCTGATATAGAAACTGCACCACTCTCACCCGGAAAGCCCTGTTCAGACAACCATTTGACTACTGAACTCCAGATAGCAAAACAACAATCACCCAAAAAATAAAAAATAAAAAATAAAAAATTCTAATAATATATATTCTAATAAAATATTTTCTTTACTATCACTTTTTATCAATTTAACACATCCTTGCTGAATAAAAGTAATGATTTTATTAAAAAAAATTATTTTTACTTTTTATTCATCAAAGTATCCTAAAAAAAATATGTAAAAAGTAATGTTCTGAAAAAATATTAAGCAGCAGAACTGTTTCCAACTTTGATAATGAATCATCATATTAGAATTATTTCTAAAGGATCATGTGATAATGATCCTAAATATGCAGCTTTGCATCACAGAAATAAATGATAATTTAAAGTATAATAAATTTAAAAACAATTATTTTAAATTTTAACAATATATCACAATATTACATTTTTTTCTGTATTTTTGATCAAATAAATGCAGGCTTGATGAGCAGAAGAAACTTCTTTCATAAGTCTCTTGAGTCTACTGTGTACCATGTGTTCATTATGGAAAAGTGTATAATATATTATTATTATATGTTTTTTGTATATTGTGAATATTTTGTAAAATATGCACATTGTTATTTCTGAATACTGTAAATTTTTCTTTAATCTTCTTTAAACATTTACAGCTGTGGTTGCCAGAACCTCACCATTAAAAATATGGTAGCAACTTTTTAGGTTTTACAGACTTACCTTAAAGGGGTCATATGATGCGATTACATTTTTTCCTTTCTCTTTGGAATAATAAAAGCTCTTGGTGCACAAAGAAGATCTGTAAAGTCGCAAAGACTAAAGTCTCAAATCCAAAGATATATTCTTTATAAAAGTTAAGAGTCAACCATTCATTCTAACACACCCCCACGTCTACATCACGATGTGGGACAATTTGCATAATGCTACCCAAATGTTCACGCAAAAAAAGAAAACGTAATTTTTATTCTCCCTGTTGCTATGTTGTGGAGACGCTATGCCTTTTGTTGTGAAAGCAAAACTACTTTGTTTGACCTTTCAAAAGAGGACACAACTAGAAATCACTGCATGAAACAAATTGCTTGTTTATAATGGTTTTATTGTTTTATCATATTTATGTTTATTTGTTTGTTTTTTAAACCTTAAACTGCATAAAAACATTGCATTACACCAAATACACAAAACAATGTAATTTTTAGGAACATCATATGACCCCTTTAAATTCACAATAAAAAACATATTAAATTAACTGATGTAATGTTAATAAACCAGCATATTAAAGTACTACTATCTGTTTTGAACCATTGTAATACTGATAACCACCAAAAACAGGTGGTGATGAGAAAGTCACATTATGAATCAAATCTCTTCCACAAGCTGAGAAGGGATACACTAATATATAGATAAGATGCACAGTGTCATTCACACAAACACTAACACCATCAAGGCAATAAACATTAATTTAAAACATTAGATCTAAGATAAAACCCTAATGTACACAACTGATTGGGGGAAAAAAACTAAGAAGAAACAGTTATTTAAAATATATATATTCTGCGATTTGGTATGATTGCGGTCACATCAGCAGCGAACCGTACTGGAGTTCACATGAACCGTACCCCGGACCAACATTTTTAAATAGACTCGGGTGTGGTTCACGGGTGCGCACCCGAGTTCGGAAGACAGTGTTCACATCATCCAAACGAACTGAACTCTGACATCAGTCAAACCTGGGTGCACACTAAAAATGCTTGTGTGACAGCACCCTAAATGTAATTATAGTTATTCAACTTATATAGTATGGAATCTTACTGATAACCAATTAACAAGTTTTTACTGTAGCATTTTTACAGTAAAATACTGTTAAAATCCTTTTCATTTTTTACAGTGCAAACACGGAGCTCAAGCCATAAATGTTTAACAGGTGGTTCCGCTCATATGATATAAAAGGCATCTGTCGGATGACATCTCCCCGACCGACTGGAATGATCACAGGCCCACTAGAGCCACTGCATGAATTTTCATGGGAATATGAAGCCCCAGAAAAGTATGTGTGCACTTGTGTGCAAGTGTGTGGAATATAAATAAGTGTATATTGAAGCTCACAACTCTGGGCAGGTGTGGAGGAGATAGGAAGGATATGGTTAGCTTGTCTTCTACTTGTCAGCCATGCTTAGGGTGATTTTATTGTATGGCTCCAGCATGTTAAGTTTAGTTTCTGTCATCTAACCATTTTTTTTCACTATAACCTTCATGAACTGGAGATAATGCCACTAGTTAAACACAAGCTGAGCACCAGAAGCGTATACACACCATGTGACATTAGGCAAATGTGTGCAGCTCAAATAAAAGCAAGAAAGATGATTCTAAGAAATGGAACAAGAGTGTAGCCACTTATCCAGATAACCTGAATAATGCAACATAATGAAGAGGTGGAGCTGTGAAATAAATAAATAAATGAGAAAATAGGGCACTTTCTAAATGATCTCACTGGTTTAGGGAGAAGTTTTGACTTTCACTTATTTCCCAGCACTGTGGGTGCCTCATCTCCCGGGAGTGCAGATCTAGACATGTAGCACTCTCCTTTAAATATAATAGGGCTGCATATTCGACTGGGTCATCAGGCCACCGCACAGTCATTTATCAAACCGCTGCTTATTTAAATGCAACAGCACCCCAAGGAATGGTATAGTATCTGTATTCTGAGGGCCAGTTGTTCATGCTGAAAAAGTCTGATGCTCTACAAAAGCTTTGACAAGTAATTATCTGCTTATTGTCATCCTGGCACACATCCTCATGATAAATTTAAGGTTACTCTGATAGTGTTTTTAGGGGGCGAGGGGAAGTATAAATCATAATCCATTAGCCTAGGCATACAGAGCTAATAGCTGTGTCTGTTAGATCAATATGCAAAGTTATGTTTTCAAAATTCAATTTCACAATCAATTGCCATTGGGCATTGATGGGACTTGTTATGGTGCACACAAAAGCAATCATCCAGGGAGTTTGGTTTTATTACCCATCTGGTCCTTATATATCTTGTTCACCTGGACCTGGCTGTGGATCTCCAGGGGAAAGTGATTTTAAAAGGATTTACATCCAAACCATCTCAGAGCCATAAAGTCATCCTATGAATTTAGAACAATGCCATAGTTTTCTAATTCATGGATGGGTTAATGGGATTCTCACATCAATACCTCCTACATCCTCTACATGAAAAGGCAAAGACACTTATATTTAGTATTGATTATTTCATTTCAGAAATATGAATTTCTATATGTTAAATGTTATGCATTATGATTATTAAATTAATTGTTAAATGTTATGCATTATGATATTAAATGAAACAATTATTTTTATTCATTTAACAATCAAATTACATATAATTGTGACAAAAAGTTTTGGAAGTGATATACATTTTGTGTTTTGCAAAGTCTGCAGCTTAAGCTGTTGTGGTGTTCATTCACATTGTTTCTAGATTAATGTGTAGAGTGATCCGTGATTCGAGTGCAGTGAAGATTGTCTTCAGAAAATCCTAGAGTTTCCAGCAAGCGCAAGGACCGTCTCCTCCTGAGGTATCAGCTATGGAATTGTGTTACCAGGAGTGCAGAGCTTGCTGAGGAATGGCAGTAGGTTCGTCTGCCAGCATCTGCATGCACAGTGAGGCCAATACTTTTCGACAATTGCCTGGTGTTAAGAAGGGCAGCAAAGAAGCCACTTCTCTCCAAAAAAAATGTCAAGGACATACTGAAATGTGAAAAGTGCAATAATTGGACAGCATAAGACTAGTGCAAATTTATTTTCTGTGATGTAGCTCTATTCCGACTTGAAAATCAATTGTTCGGAGAAGAAATTGTGAACACTACCATGAGTCCTGTGTTGTGCCAACAGTGAAGCATCGTGAGACCATCCATGTGTGGGGTTTCTTTTCAACCGAGGGAGTGGGCTTTCTCAAATTTCTGCCCAAAAACACTGCCAGGATTAAAGAATGGTATCAAAACGTCCTGCAAGAGCGACTTCTAACGATCCATGAGCAATTTAGTGACGATCCATGCATTTTCATGGAGCACCATTAAACAAAGTAAGAGTGATAAAGAAGTGGCTCAAAGATCATTACATTGAAATTTTTGATCCATGGCCAGGCAACTGCCCAGATAACAATCCCATAGAGAACCTGTGGTCAGTCCTCAAAAGGTGAGTGGACAAGCAGAAGCCCACATATTGTGATCAACTCGCTAATATCCAGCATGCCAGAGCAAATTGCAGAGGTTATGAAGAACGAATGTTATGAAGTGTCGACATTGTAAATATTGACTTATTATATTTTTTGCAAATAAAAATCTTTAAACATATGAAATTTTTATCACTGTTTTTCAGTATACCATAGAAACATGTGGAAAAATAATCTACAAACAACGAATCAGCAAACTTTGCAAAATGCTAAATTGATGTCACTGCAAAAACTTTTGGCCATGACTGTATGTAGATATGACCATTAAGTTAAAAATCAGAAGTTAAAAAGGACTTCCTCTTTTGAACATTTTGATTATGTTAAATGCACTTGTAAAGCAGGGGTGTTTCCTTAGGTAAGATATTATCACGTGTATATTCTGTATTTTTTCTGGTGTAGTTTTCTGTTTGCCTGTGTTTCTGATCCTTGATTGCTTCCAGAATTACCCATTAGTTCCCACACCTATTCTGTTTTACTTTGATTACAGTCCTCTGTTGTTTAAGCCTTGTTTCTTCCTCTGTTCCTGGTCTGGTATTATTTAATGTTTTATTTGTTGTGTTGCGTTATCTCCTGTATTTCTGTTTAATTTATTATTAAAGATTATTAGTTTTGAATTCTCCTGTGTTGTTTCTACTGCGCTTACTACAGCCACCATATCATGACAGAATACTGGACCAAAGCCAAAACAGAACTCGCCAGCATTGCATCTCCACCTTTACCCTGAACAGAAGAGTTGCTGGAATATGTGGGTTGGGACATCAACATGGGTGCATTTTCTTCACAGCCTTTGACCCAGAGCCATGCTTTAAACAACAATAACTTTAAATGATATTTTCAGAGTAATTTCTCCAAATTTGATCTGCAATTAATATGATTAATTAATCACCACATCATGTAATTAATTAGATAAAAAATATTAATCACTTACCAGCCCTAATATATATATATATATATATATATATATATATATATATATATATATATATATATATATATGGTTAATAGACAAGTATAGCAGACATCGTTGCAGACACTGAAACAATATGTTAATAAAAAACATATTGTATATGCACATTCATACAATTGCTGGTACATGGTCTAATTTAGATTTTATTTAATTTCTTATTTGACGGCAAATATCTAATGTTCAGCTCACAAATCTGATTTTTACAGTTGCTGTTCTGAAAAAAAGAAAATCAAGACTGTACATTCCAAATATTTTCAAATGCACTTCACTGATGAAATTGTGGAAATGTATTGATCATCTAAACATGCCTCAGCCTTGAGTGCCAGAAAAAGAGAGCGAGAGAGAGACTCATCAAAGTCACTGAGCGATAATAATTCACACTGGTAGTGGGGCTGTGCTTTCAAAATGAGATGAAGCATGTGAGGACAGATGGATGGCTTTTTTACAGACATAATCAAGGCTCTTAATCAAAAGACAAGAGGTCCCTATGGGACACAAGGTATTAAAGAACTCCTCCCCAAGTTCAAAAGGTCAAAGATATAGCAGCTGATGTTTAAACTCAGAAATACAGATTGCCAAACTGTCAGAGTGCCAGAAAGTCTGGTTTGAGTACTGTGGATTTAACTCAAATATGAAACTGGCCTGAGTAGAGAGAAAACAATCATGTTCGCTTTGTTTCAGTGAGTCTTTATTCAATGTGTTCTAATAACATTTAATTTTTCTTCTTTTTCTTTTTTTAATTCACAAAAACGAACCAAGTAAAGACAAGAATATGAGTCAGTTATATGAGTAAAGCAGAGTAGCTGTGTAACTGCATTTCTCAGTGAGTTGGCAGTGCCAGACTATAGCTCTTTAGTAGTGAAGTTATTTTATTGACATATTGACATATTGACATCAGAGGGTCAGTTAGAATTTTTTGAAGCATCAAAAATAAATTTTGGTCCAAAAATAGCAAAAACTACGACTTTATCCAGTATTGTCTTCTCTTCCGTGTCTGTTGTGAGAGAGAGTTCAAAACAAAGCAGTTTGTGATATCGGGTTTGTGAACGAATCATTCGATGTAACCGGATCTTCTTGAACCAGTTCACCAAATCGAACTGAATCGTTTGAAACGGTTCGCGTCTCCAATAAGCATTAATCCACAAATGACTTAAGCTGTTAACTTTTTTAATGTGGCTGACATTCCCTCTGAGTTCAAACAAACCAATATCCCGGAGTAATTCATGTACTCAAACAGTACACTGACTAAGCTGCTGTGAAGAGAGAACTGAAGATGAACACCGAGCCGAGCCAGATAACAAACAACAGACTAGAACAGATCAGATATCAGATCAGATGAATGTGTAATATGACACATTTCTATTTTTATTGTAATTTCAGTTTGATTATTTTGGTGGTACCCTTTAGACAGCTGTTGATAAGTAACTCTGCAACTACATATAAAATAGCGGTCATTAGAGTATTAATATGTCTAAAAAACTGCAAATATATGCTAACACTTTATATTGATGGTCAACCAACAGATAAACTGACTATAAGTGCCTTTTCAATTATGTCAGCTTATTCTACCATACTAGATTCGACCATTCTTGAGCATACTAATACTCTAATAAAAAGTTAGTTGGCATGTAGTTGCAAAGTTGCTTATAGTCGACTGATTAAGGGGATCATAAAAAAATAAAATGTAACTATATAAACCATTTCATTTTTTTTTTCTGTTGGAGTATTAAGCTCACATAAATTAATTAACATAAGCCAAAAAAGGAAACACTTAATTAACACTCAACATCTAACCACTCACAAGCTATAGTAAAATACTGTGCAAATCTTAAACAATATCAAGATATGATACAGTACATTATACTCTAAATTAAGTAGATTTAATGCTGTGTTCATTGTGTGTTATAAATAATCATACTCAAACTTATAACCACAAATACGCAAGTGTTATGATGTATTATAATTGTCGTTATGATTATTCATGAGTTAATATAACATATTATACTTTTTTTATAATTCATTATGCATTCATTATAATGCCTTAAGAACACCCTTATAATGTTTTATAAATACGGGCTTAATAGAAAGTGTTACCATAGAAAAAATAACAGAAATGACTTGGAGTCTTAGTTGAATGACTTTGGACAAAAATAAAGCTAAAAAAAAATAAGGCTCGACTAGAAAACTAGGAATGACACAAAAACAAGACGTGCACAACAAAACGCATTAACACGATCTGGCACAGAACAGAAAACACAAAGGGAATATAAAGGGAAGTTAATAAGGAGTAACATGATATTAATAATAAACTAACATGATAACAAGAGGGCGGGGAAACAATTGACAGATGAATGCATGGCAGCACAACAACGTGCCAAAAGCACATGGCAAATGAACACAAACACTACACACACACACACACACCAAAACACCTGAACAAACAAACAAGACAGCCATGAACTAAAAATGTACAGTGGTACAAACACACGGCTGATCAAACCACCATCCTGACAGTACGCCCCGCTCCTGGAGCATCCCCATACACTCCCTAGGTGGGAGAAGCCTGCCACTGGTGGAAGTCCTCAATCAGCGAGCAGTCCAGAATATCCCGAGATGGTACCCAACATCTCTCCTCCAGACCTTATCCCTCCCAGTCAACAATATATTGGTATCCCCCACCACACCTCCTGGGTTCCAACAACCTCCTGACAGTATACACAGGGACCCATTCAATCAGACAGGGGGGTTGGGGGTATGGGACAGACAAAATAGGGTTCAGAGGGGAAATAAATAAAAAGGTTTAACTCAAGAGACATGGAAGACTGTGTACACACGACAACAAAGGATGGTGATAACCAAGTCAACACTGAAAAGGGGACATACCAGTAGATGCCACATGAAATGTTTTGTGTGCATATTCTACCCAGGTGAATTGCTGGCTCCAGGAGGCAGGATTATGTGATGCCAGACAGTGAAGCATATGCACCCAATCTAGGTTGGCCCGCTCAGACTGCCCGTTGTTCTGTGGATGGAATCCTGAAGTCAGACTTGCAGTAGCCCCAGTCAAACAACAGAACTCTCACCAATAGTGGAAAATGAACTGGGGGCCCCTGTCAGAGACCAGAGACTTGGAAAAACAGTCAACCACCATCAGTATAGCAGTGTTTCCTTTAGAGAGAGGGAGGCCAGTTACAAAATTAAGAGAAATGTGAGAACAGAGGTGGGAGGAAATGGGAAAGGATTGTAGCAGACCAGCAGGAGGCTTATTGGAAGACTTATTCTGGCCGCAAACCAAGCAGGCCACCATGAATTGTCTGGTATCTTGGTCCATGATGGGCCACCAAAAATGTTGACGGACAGAAGCCAATGTTCTCTGCACTCATGGATGGCAGATTAGCCTCGAAGAGTGATTACACTCCAACACAGCTGCACGCAACAGCTCAGGAACAAACAACAGACCATCAGGACACTGAACAGGAACCGCCACCCCTCGCAGAGCCTCCCTCCAGTCAGTTGCCCCACTCACCCAGGGCTATCCTTACCACAAGCAGATCCTGGTTTCCGACATTATATTACATTAAAATGGACTCAAGCGATTTGGAAAGAATGCATGGGGTGAACCTTTCCATCATGAGTATATTGCTGGGAGAGGACTGCTCCTACACCAACTTCAGAAGCATCCACCTCCACAATAAATTGCAGATCAGGGTCTGGAACTGAAAGGAACGGTGCAGAGGTGAAACATTTCTTAAGTTTCTGGAAAGAAACTTAAAGTTGTTGATAAACAGCCTGTAGAAGTTTCAGAAACAGCCCATACCTTAGCTGGATCTACCTTAATCCCCTCAGATGAGATTATTTGCCCCAGGAACAGAACAATGTGGAACATACATTTCTCCACCTTAACATACAACTGGTTCTCAAGAAGCTGTCTTCCACTCATCACCCACCCTTATCCAAGCCAAGTGGTAGGCATTGCAGAGATCCAACTTAGTGAAGATCCGAGCTCCCTGCAACAGCTCATGAGCAGTTTACATCTATGGCAGGGGGTATTGATTCTTAATAGTGATGTCATTCAGCCCACAATAATCCATGCAGGGAAGAAGGGAGCCATTCTGTTACCCCACGAAGAAGAACCCCACACCTGCAGGAGAAGAGGAGGGTTGGATGAGGCCAGCCACCAATGATTCATGGAAATAGAAATAGAAATAGAGCTCCATGCTAATACAGAAACCTCAGACCAACTCACATGGGGATGGTGTTTAACCAGCCATGGAAGCCCCAATACAAATGCAAGGCTTAAAGAGACTTAAGGAGACGGAACACAGTCTCCTCATGGTGATTACCTGAGATGACTAAGGTCACAGGGTCAGTAACATGGGTTATTTGGGCCAAGATGGAGCCGTCAAGTCCCTTCGCTGTTGTGATAGGTTTCTGGAGAGGGGATGTAGGGATTCTCCAATGAGCCACCAGATCAGCAACAATGAAATCATCCTCTGCACCAGAATCAACTAATACAGAGCAATGTCTCGAGTAGGGACCCCAACCGACTGTGGCAGGAAAAAGTATACGTGAGCAGGGGAGAAAAAAAAACAAGGGGGTAATGCTCACCAGTACTTCCCCAACTACTGGTGATCCACCGAGTATCCAAATTCCTTAGCATATCCAAAACCTCAGAACAACTTGATGTTGTAACAGAAACTATAGACTCTCTCTTTTCAAGCACTATAAATACAGTTGCTCCTTTATGCTTAAGGAAGGTTAAGGAAAACAGTTTTACACCATGGTATAATGAGCATACTCGCACCCTAAAAAGAGCAGCTCGAAAAATGGAGTGCAGCTGAAGGAAAACAAAACTAGAGGTATTTCGTATTGCTTGGCGGGAAAGTAACATATTGTTACGTCCCAGGGCCTACTTAATTGGGACTGTCTCTTGTGTATGTGCCTTGTGTGTTCTTTTCTCTCGCCCTCTCAAGTGCTGACAAGGACTAACAGGTGAAGACCAATTAGTGGATGATTCTTCTGATGACTGCCCTATCCTGATTGGCCCACAAGAGGAAATGCTTGACGATAAAAGACAGAGTTGCGATGTCTGGAGTGTGGGAATTTGGAGCGAGAGTACCTTCTGCTGATGTCACTAGAGTTTGTAGCTGATTTTGTTGTGATTAGAAATTTGTTGATGAATTTCTAGTGGTCCTCTTGTGGGAGGATTTATTCAGCCCAAACGTGAGTTATTTTCTTTTGTTGTTAGAGCTAAGGTTTATTTTTGTTTTCTTTTGTTTTCATGGGAAGCTGTAGGGAGGTGGTTGCTATTTATTTTGATTATACTTTTTCTCCTGTTTAAGATCAGTTAGGGAGTTAGGGTAATCTTTTGTATTTTGTTTTCTTTTTATTTTGTAGGTTAGTTAGGTTTGTTTTTGGGAGTTAGTAGGTTTTGTTTGTTATGTTGGCCTGGACCCCTCCTGAAGTTATATTTGCTTCCTTGTGTTTAATAAATTCTATTCTGTTTTCACGTTACTTGCGTGGTTGTGTGAGTCAGTAGAAGGGAAAAACTCCTTCCATTTTTCCTCCATTTTCTTTATTACTCCCTCCCATCCCCTAAACTGGGGAGGTATGTAATAAATTGGGGGCTCGTCAGCTTGTTTGTTTGGCTGCTTTCTTTTGGTGGAGGAGAAGACGTTGAGTGAGTATGGCTTTTGAGTTAGTCTCATTTACTCTTTGTCCCACTGTTGAGGTATTTGACAAGTGCCGGAAAGATGACTTGTTACAAGTGGCTGACTTTAATATTTCAGTTTCCAGACATGCGTCCAAGCGTATTATTAAAGTTGAATTGCAAAAGGTTTTGGGAAGCTGGGAATGGAGTTAAGACGCCTGTTATTGAGGGTTCTGATGTAAAGTCAGTTCCTGTGCCTGAAGTGCCATCAGGTGGGCTTCCATTGGCCATTAAATTGAAAGAATTAGATCTGTTGGTTAGAAAAGCAGGAATATGATAATCAGATGTTGCGGTTGCGGGAGCTTGAATTAGAGATTGATCGTGAACGAGAGCGTAGGTTAGTTGCTCCACCGCATTTGTCTGATAATGTTCCAGTTACCCCTTTTCCTTTGTCTGGGAGGTCTTCGGGTACATCTCTGTCGGCTCCAGCTGCTTTGACTCCTGGTGATGGAGCAGGGGAAGCAGATTTTGACGTTAGCAGGTATATCAGGTTAGTTCCAAAATTCCATGACACTGAAGTGGATTCCTATTTCACTACATTTAAACATGTGGCTGTGAAGCTTAGGTTGCCAAAGGACATGTGGGCTTTACTCCTACAATGTAATTTGGAGGGTAAAGCCCAGGAAGTTTCTTCTTCCTTGCCTATAGAAGAGTCATTAGATTATGACATTGTTAAAATTGCTGTGCTTAGAGCTTATGAATTAGTACCTGAGGCATACCGGCAGAAGTTTCGGGGCTATGTAAAAGCAGCCAAACAAACATTTGTAGAATTTCAAAGAGAGAAGGGGAATCTCTTTGACAAATGGTGTTGCTCCGGTAAAGTGTCCACATTTGAACAACTTCGAGAGTTGGTTCTGGTGGAAGACTTTAAAGGTTGTTTGCCAGAGAATATTGTTGTGCACTGTCGGATGCTGCTGTTATCACTGATGAATTTGTGCTAATGAACAGAAGTGTTTTTCCTTCCGTGCGCCAGAGTAGAAACCAATCTCTAGCTGAGGATACGGTTACTGATTTGGTTCGGGTAGACCAGCCAAAATCTGAGTTCTCACAAGTATGATTCAGAACGTATGGGTGACAAACGTGTGTTTTTATTGTCTTGACCCAGGTCATTTGATTTCTGAGTGCCGGTCTTGGAAGCAGAAAAATTCGCATAGGAAAGCTAAAAGTGTTGCTTTTGTCAACCCTTCTGAGGTTAGTGAAAGCATGAGTGCTGCTTCAGTGTACCAGCCGTTTCTCATGTCAGGTTTTGTCTCGTTATCTGCTGATTCTGAGTTAAGACCAATTACAATTCTCAGGGACACAGGTGCCGCCCAGTCTATTATATTGGAGAGCGTATTGCCATTTTCTGCTGCAACATATACTGGCTCCGATATTTTAGTATGTGGCATTGAACTGGGATGTGTTAGGTTACCTCTGCATACCGTTTGTCTAACCTCTGATCTTGTTTCAGGAGTTGTTGAGCTTGGAGTGCGCTCAGAGCTGCCTGTGGAGGGAGTTGGTCTTGTGCTGGGTAATGACTTGGCTGGGGGTAAGGTTTTTTCTAGCCCACTGGTTATCGAGAAGCCTGTATCTTCAAAGTCTGATGTTGCTAGTTTGTTCCCCTCAGTTTTTCCTGCTTGTGTAGTGACTCGTGCTCAGAGCCGGAAGTTTGAGGATGTTATTGACTTGTCTAAATCATTTATGAATTCTCTAGAAATTGAGGAATGCAAGTTATTTGTTACTCCGAGTAATTTGAGTCCAGGTACTGAGTTCAATCAAACCAGTGAACTGGGTCCTCTAAGAGTTGGAAGGGAACAGTTGGCGGCTGCCCAAAAGTCTGATCAGAGCTTGAGGAACTGTGCTGATGCAGCAGTTGATCGAGTAGACCAGCCTGAAGCGAAGGTTGTGTTTTTTTGGGATGATGGTATTTTGATGCGACGGTGGAAGTCTAGTATTTCCAGAGGCTAGCTGGAATACACAATTTCAGAAAGTTTTACCCTCTGGTTATCGAAACCAGGTTTTAAAATTGGCTCATGAGAACGTGCTCGCAGGTCATCTGGGTATTACTAAAACTTTCAAAATGGTTTCAAGGTATTTCTTTTGGCCGAGCATGAAATCCACAGTTTCAGAATTTTGTCGGTCTTGTCATGTATGTCAGGTGGCTGGGAAGTCTAAAGCAATGATTCCCCCAGCACCATTACAACCAATTCCGGTGATGGGAGAACCATTTGAGAGATTGATTCTTGATTGTGTCGGCCCTTTGCCGAGGGCTAAATCGGGCCATCAGTATATACTGACTATGATGTGTGCGGCGACACGGTTCCCTGAAGCTGTTCCCCTGGGATCACTTAAAGCCAACATTGTTGCCAGGGAGTTAGTAAGGTTCTTCTCGGTCTTCGGTTTGCCTAGAATCATACAGACTGATTTGGGGACTAATTTTACCTCGAAGTTGTTTAAAGGCCTATTGACCGAACTTGGAGTAAGTCATCAAACCTCAAGTGCCTACCACCCCCAGTCACAAGGTGCACTTGAGCGGTTTCACCAAACGCTCAAGTCCATGCTTCGTGCATATTGCCTTGTTTCTGGCAAAGACTGGGTGGAAGGGCTGCCTTTGTTAATGTTCGCAGCACGTGAGTCTGTGCAAGAGTCATTAGGGTTAAGCCCAGCTGAACTTGTTTTTGGTCACACAGTTCGTGGACCCTTAAAATTGCTAAGTGAGCAGTTGGTCTCTAAACCTTCATTACCAGTGACCGTGCAGGAATATGTCAGCTCTTTCCGTGCACGTCTTCAGAAGGTTTGTGAAGTGGCTAAAGAACATCTGGCTGCTGCTCAGGCTAGAATGAAGGTTCGGTATGACCAGAAAAGTGTTTCTCGTAAATTTCAGTCTGGAGATTCAGTGATGGTTCTGCTCACTGTGCCAGGGTCTGCGTTGCAAACTAAGTTTGTTGGACCTTACATTGTTGTTAGGCAGCTAAGTGAAACCAATTATGTGATCCGAACTCCTGATCGGAGACGAAAGACTCGGGTGTGTCATGTCAATATGTTGAAGGCCTATGTTGACCGGAATGAGTCAAAGTCTTCCAAGCCTGTACATGTCGTTTCTCCTGTTGAAATTGTTCATCCGGTTATGCCTCTTGCTTACTGCCCTGAGCAAGATGGGTTGGTAGTAAATGATGCTCAGATGTCATGTATTGGCCTGAAGAATTCTGATGTTTTAAATAACCTTGAGGTTAATCTTGTACACCTTTCTAAGGAGCAAAGTAGGGATATTGTTAAACTACTTGGAGAACATCCCACTTTATTTTCAGATGTACCACAACAAACCACCGTGTTATCTCATGATATCGATGTAGGAACGTCTGTCCCTATTAAGCAACATCCTTACAGGGTTAACCCGAGGAAGAGAGAAGTTATGCGGTTGGAGGTGGAGTATCTGTTGCACCATGGACTGGTGGAACCTAGCAAGAGTCCCTGGAGTTCTCCTTGTTTATTGGTGCCAAAGGCAGATTCTTCCTTGCGGTTTTGAACAGATTACCGCAAGGTAAATGCCATCACTAAGCCTGACTCTTTTCCCTTACCAAGGTTAGAGGATTGTGTTGACCGGGTGGGTTCATCGCAGTTTGTCACCAAGTTGGATCTCCTCAATGGTTACTGGCAAGTTCCTTTGACGGCTCGAGCATCAGAGATTTCTGCCTTTGTGACTCCTGACAGCTTTCTGCAGTATAAGGTCATGGCCTTTGGTATGCGAAATGTACCAGCTACATTTCAGAGGCTTATGCAGGAAGTATTTTCCGGGGTTACAGATTGTGAAGCCTACTTAGATGATATTGTCATCTTCTCGCCTAAATGAAGGGATCATGTGGAAAAGTTGAACTGTGTGTTTGATAGGTTGGCTGCTGCCAATTTAACTTTAAACCTGGCCAAATGTGATTTTGCCAAAGCTGTTGTTACCTATTTAGGCAAAAAGGTTGGGCAGGGACAGGTGTGTCCTGTGGAGGAAAAAATATCTGCCGTTGTTGAATTTCCTATTCCTACCACCAAAAGAGAACTACGTAGATTTCTGGGGATGGCCGGCTACTGTAGAGGTTTTTGTCAAAACTTTGCCTCTGTAGTTTCCCCACTTACAGACCTTCTTAGTACCTCTAAGAAATTTGTTTGGACTCCAGAATGTGCTCATGCTTTTAATGCTGCCAAGGATATTTTGTGTAATGCACCAGTGTTGTCTGCTCCAAATTTTGCCCTCCCGTTTAAACTACAGGTGGATGCAAGCGCTGTTGGAGCTGGAGCAGTGCTGTTACAGGGGGACCATGATGGAATTGACCACCCCGTGTGCTATTACTCAAAGAAGTTTTCAAAGTGCCAGCAGAGGTATAGCACTATTGAAAAGGAGGCATTGGCACTGTTACTAGCCTTGCAGCACTTTGAAGTGTACTTGGGAGATCACAGTAACCCAGTCATCGTTTACACTGACCATAACCCCCTGGTTTTCCTGTCCCAAATGGCTAATTCCAACCAGAGGTTGATGCGGTGGTCCTTGATGGTGCAGGGATACCATCTGGATATTCGCCAAAAGAAAGGCTCGGAGAATGTTGTGGCCGATGCCCTGTCCAGGGTCCATTCAGTGGAAAACTAAGTGTACTAATGGGTTGGGGGGGGTTGTTTACAAACTTTTTGTTAGTTTGAAATCTCGTGGTGGGGGTGTTACGTCCCAGGGCCTACTTAATTGGGACTGTCTCTTGTGTATGTGCCTTGTGTGTTCTTTTCTCTCGCCCTCTCAAGTGCTGACAAGGACTAACAGGTGAAGACCAATTAGTGGATGATTCTTCTGATGACTGCCCTATCCTGATTGGCCCACAAGAGGAAATGCTTGACGATAAAAGACAGAGTTGCGATGTCTGGAGTGTGGGAATTTGGAGCGAGAGTACCTTCTGCTGATTTCACTAGAGTTTGTAGCTGATTTTGTTGTGATTAGAAGTTTGTTGATGAATTTCTAGTGGTCCTCTTGTGGGAGGGTCTTATTCAGCCCAAACGTGAGTTATTTTAAGCTGTAGGGAGGTGGTTGCTATTTATTTTGATTATACTTTTTCTCCTGTTTAAGATCAGTTAGGGAGTTAGGGTAATCTTTTGTATTTATTTTTTATTTTGTAGGTTAGTTAGGTTTGTTTTGGGGAGTTAGTAGGTTTTGTTTGTTATGTTGGCCTGGACCCCTCCTGAAGTTATATTTGCTTCCTTGTGTTTAATAAATTCTATTCTGTTTTCACGTTACTTGCGTGGTTGTGTGAGTCAGTAGAAACTCCCTTGATTTGTCCTCCATTTTCTTTATTACTCCCTCCCATCCCCTAGACTGGGGAGGTATGTAATAATATCCTACAGAAAAGCATTAAAAACTGCTAGATCTGATTACTTTTCTTCTCTTTTAGAAGAACACAAACATAACCCCAGGTATTTATCAAATACAGTGGCTAAATTAACGAAAAATAAAGCCCCAGCAAGTGTTGACATTTCTCAACACCACAACAGTAATGACTTTATGAACTACTTTATTTCTAAAATCGATACTATTAGAGATAAAATTGAACCATTCAGCCGTCAGCTACAGTATCACATCAGACAGTGCACTATAGACCCCCTGAGGAACAGTTCCACTCATTCTCTACTATAGGAGAGGAAGAATTGTATAAACTTGTTAAATCATCTAAACCAACAACATGTATGTTAGACCCTATACCATCTAAGCTCCTAAAAGAGATGCTTCCAGAAGTCATAGGTCCTCTTTTGACTATTATTAATTCCTCATTGTCATTAGAATATGTCCCCAAAACTTTCAAACTGGCTGTTATTAAGCCTCTCATAAAAAAAAAAACACAACTTGACCCCAAAGAACTAGCTAATTATAGACCAATCTTGAATCTCACTTTTCTGTCCAAGATACTAGAAAAGGTGGTATCCTCACAATTATATTCCTTCTTAGAGGAAAATGGTATATGTGAGGATTTCCAGTCAGGATTTAGACCGTATCATAGTACTGAGACTACTCTCCTTAGAGTTACAAATGATCTGCTCTTATCATCTGATCGTGGGTGTATCTCTCTATTAGTTTTATTGGCTCTTAGTGCTGCGTTTGACACAATTGACCACAGCATTCTTTTGCATAGACTTGAACACTTTGTTGGCATCAATGGAAGTACATTAGCATGGTTTAAATCGTACTTATATGACCGCCATCAGTTCGTAGCAGTGAATGAAGATGTATCATATCGATCACAAGTGCAGTATGGAGTACCTCAAGGCTCAGTACTAGGGCCGCTACTCTTCACACTTTATATGTTACCCTTTGGAGATATTATCAGGAAACATGGTGTTAGCTTTCACTGTTATGCTGATGATACTCAGCTCTATATTTATTCGTGGCCCGGTGAAACACACCAATTTAAAAAACTAATGGAATGCATAGTCGATATAAAAAATTGGATGACAAGTAATTTCTTACTGCTAAATTCAGAAAAAACAGAAGTGTTAATTATAGGACCTAAAAACTCTGCTTGTAATAACCTAGAACACTGTTTAAGACTTGATGGTTGCTCTGTCAATTCTTTGTCATCAGTTAGGAATCTAGGTGTGCTATTTGATTGCAATCTTTCCTTAGAAAGCCACGTTTCTAGCATTTGTAAAACTGCATTTTTCCATCTCAAAAATATATCTAAATTACGGCCTTTGCTCTCAATGTCAAATGCAGAAATGTTAATCCATGCATTTATGACTTCAAGGTTAGATTATTGTAATGCTTTATTGGGTGGTTGTTCTGCATGCTTAGTAAACAAACTACAGCTAGTCCAAAATGCAGCAGCAAGAGTTCTTACTAGAATCAGGAAGTATGACCATTTTAGCCCGGTCCTGTCATCGCTCCACTGGCTCCCTATCAAACATCGTATAGATTTTTAAATATTGCTTATTACTTATAAAGCCCTGAATGGTTTAGCACCTCAGTATTTGAATGAGCTCCTTTTACATTATACTCCTCTACGTCCGCTATGTTCTCAAAACTCAGGCAATTTGATAATACCTAGAATATCAAAATCAACTGCGGGCGGCAGGTCCTTTTCCTATTTGGCACCTAAACTCTGGAATAACCTACTGTTACGAATAGATTCGCATGTTGCCAGGGTAACCCGCAGCCTGTGTGTAGGTTGTTTCCCTGTCTCTCTCTCTCTCTCTCTCCCGCTGTCTCTTTAATTGATTGCAGGTGTCGCTGATTGGGACTGAGCTGGTTGGTGACTGGAAGGATCGCGGCAGTATTTAAGCCACCCGGCGGAAGGAAACGTTGGCTCCCCGCTCTCCTGGCGTTTTCATAGTTGATCTTGCGGTGTGATCCGTGTTAGCGATAGATCGCTGTTGTAGACATTTGTTGTCAACCATTCACTCAAATAGTGGCTTGATTGTTATATTGTTTTATGTCCGGTGTTTTGCTCCCCTTCCATGTTTAAGTGGCGCTTGGTAGGGAGGTGGCTGCCTGTTGGTTATGTTCGTTTTCTCCTGTTTATGTTGGCAGGGAGGTAAGCATTTGTGTTTCATTTCTTATTTGATTTTCAGGTTAGTTTGAATATAAAATTAGTTATGTTTATTGTAATTTACTTTGGCATATTGCCCCTCTCGAAGTTATGATGTTTCTTTTGTTTATCTAAGTGAATAAATTTATTATTTACTCTTTAATTCCTGTGTGGTGGTTGAGATTAACGGGGATGAGAGCGGGGACCCCAGGGATCTTTCCTAGAGGGATCCCTGTTAATTGTTACGGGTTACTTTTATTAGGTCTTTGAGTAGACCTTTTAGTTAGTCATTCGTAACAAATGGGGGCTCGTCCGTTTTTTTTTTTTTTGATTATTTTGAACAAATTCTTAACGAATGTCTAAAAAGGACCGTGATTTAACTGTTTCAGTGGGTTAAAAAAAAAAAAAAGTTTATCTTGTTGGTAAAAACGTAAAGAGCATTAGTCAGTATGGAGCCAGATATCGGAGCGTTTGTTTCCAAACCTACTATACAGCAATTTCATGCATTTCGTAAGAAAGATCTTTTGCAAATTGCTGAAATTTTGAACATTTCTGTGTCAAGTGCTGCAGTTAAAAAAAGTAATTAAAACTGAAGTGTACGCTAAACTTGTTGAACAAGGTTTATTGTTTGCAGAAGCTGATTTAGAGGGTGAAAAGGGAAAAAGTGATGGAATTGAAATGGCTGGAGCAATTGATATTACTTCATCTAAATCAGATCCTATGCTTCTTTTTAAATTAAAAGAGCTAGAATTACAGATTAAACGACAAGAGCATGAGAATAGTAGACTACATTTGCGTGAACTTGAAATGGTTTATGAAGAAAAAAATAAAGAAAGGGAATATGCGCGAACTGTTATTTTACCTACGGGTCTAAGTGTGTCTCAACTTGATCAGCCTGCAGAAGATGTTGTACATAGACCTGCTGCTGTAACTTCATTTGACCCTGGTAAACACATCAAGCTTGTACCTCCGTTTCGCGAGTCGGAGGTTGACGCTTACTTCATTGCATTTGAGCGAATTGCAACTAAGCTTAACTGGCCGAGGGATATGTGGGCGTTAATGCTGCAGTGCAGTCTAGTAAGTAAGGCACAAGAGGTATGTTCTGCTTTACCCATTGAAGATTCTCTAAATTATGATGTAGTAAAAGCTGCTGTTTTGAGAGTTTATGAACTTGTTCCCGAAGCATACAGACAGAAGTTTCGTAATTACACCAAATCAACGAAGCAAACGTTTGTTGGTTTTGCACGCAATAAGAGAATGTTGTTGGATAAATGGTGTGCTGCATCTAAAACGACTACGTTTGATCAGTTGCAAGAAACGTTTTTGTTAGAGGATTTCAAGAGTGGTTTGTCAGATAATTTGGTGACTTACTTAAATGAGCAAAAAGTGAATTCTCTTTCAGCTGCCGCAGTATTAGCGGATGAATACACGCTCACTCACAAGACTGCCTTTTCTTCTGCTACAGGTCAGAGTTATGGTATGTCAAAGTTTTCGAATACCGACAGACCTTTTTCACATTTTATGAAACCTGTGACGCGCTCTGCAGAGCAGCATAAGGAACAGGGTAAGAGTTCTGAGAATAAAAGAGTATGTTTTTATTGTTTAGATCCTAGTCATCTGATTGTCGACTGCAAAGCTTGGAAGAAGAAAAACATTGCATCGAAACCTAAAAGTTTTGCCAATGTTGTTTGTGAACCAATGGTTAATGTTCAGAATGAAGACTCTTCGAATGTATCTGCTTTTACTCCTTTTGTATTTAAGGGTAATGTAGCAGTTTCTCCTGATTCTACAGTGAGATCCATCTCTATTTTGAGGGATACAGGGTCAGCACAGTCGTTCATCCTTGAAGGTGCGTTACCTTTTTCAAATGAGACCTATACAGGGACGGATGTTTTGGTCCGTGGAATAGAGTTGAACTGTTTAAAGGTCCCACTTCATACTGTGTTCCTGACGTCTGATCTAGTTTCAGGTCCTGTAAAAGTGGGAGTACGTTCAAGACTACCTGTAGAAGGTGTGAGTTTAATTTTAGGAAACGACCTGGCTGGTGGCAAGGTGTTTCCTTGTCCGATTGTGACAAGTACTCCTGTTTGTGATAGGGAGCTTGTTAGTCAATTCCCGGCAACGTTTCCAGTGTGCGTCGTTACTCGTGCACAAGCACGCAAAAATGAGGATGTAATTGATTTGTCTGACACTTTTCTTGCTTCTCCAGCTTCCCCTGTTGAACTGACTCTATCTGTACACCCCACTGTTGTTGAAGTCGATAGTAAGAGTAAGTCTACTGATAAGGGATCTTCCTTGGTGATGGGAAGAAACCAACTTGGTATTGCCCAGAAAGCTGACGCTTCCCTGACACGTTGTCTTGAGGCTGCAAAGAAAGGGGAAGGAGAGAATGCAGATGAGGTGCAGTATTTTTGGGATAGAGGTGTACTGATGCGTAAGTGGTTGTCTCAGGATGCTAAGGAATTTGGTTTAAGTGCGGACTACCAGATTGTTTTACCTACAGGTTATCGAGCTACAGTTCTTAAACTTGCTCACGATCATTTATTATCTGGTCATTTGGGCAGTAATAAAACATTCAAGCGTGTGGCTAAGTATTTTTATTGGCCTGGTTTAAGATCAGCTGTGTCAAGATACTGTCGTTCATGTTATAGTTGTCAACTTGCTGGTAAGCCCAATCAAATTATTAAACCGGCTCCCTTGCAGCCTATTCCGGTGATGGGAGAGCCATTTGAGCGTCTTATTTTAGACTGTGTTGGCCCTTTGCCAAAGTCAAGAGCTGGTTACCAGTATATCCTAACGTTAATGTGCGCAACAACACGTTTCCCTGAGGCAGTGCCATTACGTAACCTTAAAGCAAAGACCATTGTGAAAGAGCTGATTAAGTTTTGTTCAACATTTGGTCTGCCTCGCGTGGTTCAGACAGATCAAGGTACAAATTTTAAATCTAAAGTGTTTGAACAATTGTTGAATGGAATTTCTGTGAGTCACGTAGTGTCAAGCGCTTACCATCCCCAATCACAGGGCGCTCTCGAACGATTTCACCAGACACTCAAATCCATGATGCGTGCTCACGGTGTTGACTCTGGTAGGGACTGGGCTGATGATCTTCCTTTTCTCTTATTTGCGATTAGAGAAACTGTTCAAGAGTCATTGGGTTACAGTCCTGCAGAACTCCTATTTGGCCACACGGTTCGTGGGCCGTTGAAGTTATTGAGCGAACAATTGGTTGCTGATAACGTTCCGCTGGTTCCTGTGTCCGAATATGTTACGTCATTTCGTGAAAGACTTCGCAAGGTATGTGAAAGAGCGAAAAGGAATTTAGCAGAGTCTCAGGCTGATATGAAGGAGTATTATGACCGTAAATCTGTCGCTCGTTCGTTTCAGCCAGGCGAGTCAGTTTTGCTGTTACTGGCTGCCCCAGGTTCTGCTTTGAATCCCAAATTTTCTGGTCCTTATACAGTGACGAAGAAGTTGTCCGACACAAATTATTTAATCTGTACGCCTGATCGTCGGAGAAAGACGCGTTTGGTTCATGTCAATATGATTAAGCCTTATGTGAAGGATGACGTTGCGTCAGCTGCTCTTGCAGTGAAACCGAGTGCTGTTGTTGCATTCCCGTCTGTAGTAGATATTGATGATGTCGAACGCGGGTTTACCGTGTCTTCTGGTCGTTTGTCGAACTCTATAGCCTTGAAGGATTTAAGTGTTCAGTTAAGCCATCTAGCTCCGAATCAAAGAGCGGATATTGTTGCATTGATTGCAGAGTCACATTCACTCTTTGGTGATATTCCGTCACAGACTACAGTTCTGCAGCATGATATCGATGTTGGCGATGCGCAGCCTATAAAGCAGCATCCTTATCGGCTTAATCCCAAGAAGCGTGAGTTGATGAAAGCAGAGGTTGAGTATTTATGTCAGAACAATTTTGCGAGTCCCAGCCAAAGTGCGTGGAGTTCGCCTTGCTTGTTAGTCCCCAAGTCTGATTCATCAGTGCGCTTTTGCACAGACTATCGTCAAGTTAATGCAGTAACGAAACCTGATTCTTTCCCACTTCCCCGTATGGAAGACTGCATTGATCGTGTTGGTCAAGCAAGATTTGTAACGAAGTTAGATCTTTTAAAGGGATACTGGCAAGTGCCCCTTACTCAGCGTGCTTCTGAGATTTCTGCTTTTGTGACTCCTGACGATTTTATGCAGTATTCCGTTATGGCGTTCGGGATGCGCAATGCACCATCGACATTTCAAAGATTGATGAGAATTGTATTGAATGGAGTTAAGAATTGTGAAGCGTACTTGGACGATATTGTGATCTATTCTTCTAGTTGGGAAGAACATGTGAGTTCTCTACGTGAAGTGTTTTCACGCTTGGCCAATGCTTCCCTGACACTGAATCTGGCCAAATGCGAGTTTGCTAAGGCTACGGTAGTGTATTTGGGAAAGATGGTAGGACAAGGTCAAGTACGCCCAGTTGATGCAAAAATTTCGGCTATTATGGAATTTCCTGTCCCTAAAAATAAGAGAACTGCGCAGATTTTTAGGTATGGCAGGGTATTATAGAGGTTTTTGCCGTAATTTCGCCAGTGTTGTTTCCCCGTTAACGGATCTTCTCAGCACAGCTCGAGTTTTTGTGTGGATTCCTGCTTGCGAGCAAGCTTTTCGGGCAGCTAAAGATTTGCTGTGTAACGCTCCTATCCTCTCAGCGCCGGATTTTGGACGCCCGTTCAAGTTGGAAGTAGACGCGTCTGCTACTGGGGCAGGTGCCGTTCTCATCCAAGAGAGTGAACTCGGAATTGAACATCCAGTGTGTTACTTCTCGAAGAAGTTTACGCCCTGTCGGTGCAGGTATAGTACGATCGAGAAGGAAGCTCTTGCGTTACTTTTAGCATTGCAGCAGTTTGAGGTGTATTTGAGTGGAAGTGTTTCTCCAATTGTTGTTTACACTGATCACAATCCTCTGGTTTTCTTGGCTAGAATGTGTAATTCGAATAAACGATTAATGCGTTGGTCATTAATGGTGCAAGAGTTTTTTTTGGATATCCGACACAAGAAGGGCTCGCAGAATATTGTTGCCGATGCGCTGTCCAGAGTTCATGGTGCTGAAGTGTAAGATTTTGTATCGTGATACAAACTTTTTGTTTGTATCTTTTTGGTGTGGAGGTGTTACGAATAGATTCGCATGTTGCCAGGGTAACCCGCAGCCTGTGTGTAGGTTGTTTCCCTGTCTCTCTCTCTCTCTCTCTCCCGCTGTCTCTTTAATTGATTGCAGGTGTCGCTGATTGGGACTGAGCTGGTTGGTGACTGGAAGGATCGCGGCAGTATTTAAGCCACCCGGCGGAAGGAAACGTTGGCTCCCCGCTCTCCTGGCGTTTTCATAGTTGATCTTGCGGTGTGATCCGTGTTCGCGATAGATCGCTGTTGTAGACATTTGTTGTCAACCATTCACTCAAATAGTGGCTTGATTGTTATATTGTTTTATGTCCGGTGTTTCGCTCCCCTTCCATGTTTAAGTGGCGCTTGGTAGGGAGGTGGCTGCCTGTTTGTTATGTTCGTTTTCTCCTGTTTATGTTGGCAGGGAGGTAAGCATTTGTGTTTCATTTCTTATTTGATTTTCAGGTTAGTTTGAATATAAAATTAGTTTTGTTTATTGTAATTTACTTTGGCATATTGCCCCTCCCGAAGTTATGATGTTTCTTTTGTTTATCTAAGTGAATAAATTTATTATTTACTCTTTAATTCCTGTGTGGTGGTTGAGATTAACGGGGATGAGAGCGGGGACCCCAGGGATCTTTCCTAGAGGGATCCCTGTTAATTGTTACGGGTTACTTTTATTAGGTCTTTGAGTAGACCTTTTAGTTAGTCATTCGTAACACTACCTAACATTGTTCGGGAGACAGACACACTCTTGCAGTTTAAATCTAGATTAAAGACCCATCTCTTTAACCTGGCATACACATAACATACTAATATGCTTTTAATATCCAAATCCGTTAAAGGATTTTTAGGCCGCATTAATAAGGCAAACCGGAACCAAAAACACTTCACAAAACACCCTATGTACCTTCTACATCATTAGAAGAATGGAATCTACGCAAATTTTTGTCTGTTTCTCTCTTGTTCCGAGGTCACCGTGGCCACCAGATCCAGTCTGTATCCAGACCAGAGGGTCACTGCAGTCACCCGGATCCAGTACGTATCCAGACATGATGGTGGATCATGCCATGAAAGACAGCGGAGACCAGGACAACTAGAGCCCCAGATACAGATCCCCTGTAAATACCTTGTCTCAGAGGACCACCAGGACAAGACCACAGGAAACATATGATTCTTCTACACAATCTAACTTTGCTGCAGCCTGGAATTGAACTACTGGTTTCGTCTGGTCAGGGGAGAACTGGCCCCCCCAACTGAGCCTGGTTTCTCCCAAGGTTTTTTTTTCTCCATTCTGTCACCGATGGAGTTTCGGTTCCTTGCCGCTGTCACCTCTGGCTTGCTTAGTTGGGGTCACTTCATCTACAGCGATATCATTGACTTGATTGCAAATAAATGCACAGACACTATTTAAACTGAACAGAGATGACATAACTGAATTCAATGATGAACTGCCTTTAACTATCATTTTGCATTATTGACACACTGTTTTCCAAATTAATGTTGTTCAGTGCTTTGATGCAATGTATTTTGTTTAAAGCACTATATAAATAAAGGTGAATGATTGATTGATTCCTGGCTTTTAACGGGCACAGAGCTGCAAAATGTCCTGGCATGCCACAGTAAAAAAAGAGTCCCTGGGATAAGCAGCATTGTCTCTCCACTGCCAAGATCATCCGCCCCACCTGCATGGGCTCCTACTCTGGGTGAGCCTCAGGACTATGGCTGGTTACCGCCAGAGGAGACAAATTACCTCTCCACTGAACAAAAAGGCAGACCATCTCTGAAGATGCATCTCCAAACAAGATTCCACTCTAAGGGCTAAATCCACTAGATCATCAAATGAAGATGGTAAATCATGAATGGCAATTTCATCTTGGAGGTCGTCGTTAAGGCCCTTCCGGAAGTGGTCCCAACAAGCCCCCTCATTCCAGCCTGTTAAGTCAGCAAGAGTGCATAAACGTATGGAATAATCTGTCACAGTTGTCACCCTGTCTCAGCATAGCGAGCTGGCTAGTGGCCTCCTTACCGGATCGAACACCTTCAACATCTCCTTCTAAAACAGCTCGAAGGAGGCACATAACGAAGCCTTGGCTGCCCACACAGTGGTTTCCCATTCACGAACCTTGCCTGTAAGCAAAGTAATGTAAAATGCCACGTTGGTGTTCGTGGTAGATTGTAATGCAAAGATGGAAAACTGATTCGGATGGATCTGTTAACTGAATGCAAAGTGTGAGTTCTAGAAGAATGTTTGTGTCTGGATGAGCATGTATCGCTAACTAGGACTTCTGCTTCAGCTGCTGCACAAAGGTTTTTTTGTTTTTGTTTGTTTGTTTGTTTGTTTTTGTTTCAACAGAGGATCAGTTGACCTATTGGTTAAAATCCCCAAACTGTTTTCTTAAATAGTAAATCAATATATGACATCAAAACGGGTGAATGCGCTATGATGTGGTGGGCAGCTGTGTAAAAGAAAGTCCAGGGCCACTTTTTGGTCCCAGTCTGCCCCTGATTAGTGTGTTTGTTTGGTAAAATACATTTTGTAAATTCAAAGCAGAGTCTTATTTCCAAATAAGAAGCCTTGGACAATATTGGACTTATTTTCAAATCCATGTCTGGAATGGATGTTTTCTCGAGTCTATAAGGTAACAATAATATAATAAGATAACCTTGTTAAAATTTTGGTTTATACTGTTAGGTACTTGTACTATATTGACTGGGTTAAATAGAATGGCATTGGCAATGGATCGAGAATAATAATAAAAAAAA
The DNA here is from genome assembly GCF_003368295.1 of Carassius auratus. Classification (NCBI taxonomy): domain Eukaryota; kingdom Metazoa; phylum Chordata; class Actinopteri; order Cypriniformes; family Cyprinidae; genus Carassius; species Carassius auratus. The sequence goes on from NW_020528581.1 coordinate 113,389, forward strand.
AACAATTCATTGACTAAAACTAAACTAAATGTCACCAGTTTTCATCAACTTAAACTAGACTAAAATGTCATCAGTTTTCGTTAACTAAAACTAGACTAGACTAAAAAGAGTATGAACATGACTAATAAAAAATAAAATGACAGTTTCACACAAAGACTAGACTAAAACTAAAATTAAAACATGCCACCAAAAACAACACTAGAAGCAACCGCTCTGATGGAAATCCTAGTCCCTCTGTAATTTTCTAAACTGTATGGAGTGGTCAGCCATCTGACTGACCATTACCTCTACATCACTGGTGGTGGCTGTAATCTGTGGAGCATGTTGTCCTAGCAGAGCCCCATGCTGGGTGTTTCATCTGACCCTGCTAAATCCATAGTAGGCCAGATTGTACTGTTAGGGTTCAGAAATGAAGAGGATTCAATTTACAGGGTAATGTACAGTTTATTGGACAGTTTATAAGATATCAATGGGTAACGAAATTACCACAAGATCATGACTGGATATTGTCCATAGTCAATGATGGCCTCAGATAGCAAGACAGAGTCCATGGAATGATACTGCCCAGCCAAGAGCAGTCTGCTGATCAGGAAGTCCAGGATTGAGGTGAACGAGACAAGAGGAGCAATGGGCAGTGATGGCAGGTGAGGCAGGAAAAAGGCAGCAGGGAAGCCTGAGTTAGGAGGCATATAAGCACAATCCAGCAGCCAGCGAAAAATGGAGACTGATTAAAAAGTAAAACATAAAAAAAATAGACAAAACTAATCTTAAAGCAAAACCACAAGAGATAAATAATATAACCAAATTAATAAATAAATAAATTGATCAAACTGGTTTAACTAAAAATAAAAAAAAGCTGAAAATCAAAATATTCTCTAGTCACAGCAAAAGAAAAAAAAACAGAAATGACTTGGAGTTAAGTAACAAAAATAAAGCTAAATAAAAATGAGACTTGACTAGAAAACTAGGAATGACACAAAAACAAGATGTGCATAACAAAACGCATTAACATGATCTGGCACGGAACAGAAAACTTGTAGGGAATATAAAGGGAAGATAATAAGGAGTAACATTATATTAAAAATGAACTAACAAGAATACAAGAGGGCGTGGCAACAATTGACAGATGAACTCATGGCAAACATAACAACACTTGCCAAATCACATGGCGAACAAACACAAATACCACACACACACACCAAAGTATGTGAGCAAACAAACAAGACAGCCATGCGCTAAAAACGAACAGTGGTAAAAACACAAAGCAGATCAAACCGCCGCCCTGAACATGTATGCCCATGAAATATTGCCTTAGCTCACATTTAGCTAATGTATTACATGATAGCTCATGAGTCATGGATGTTAGGAAGACAAATGAACTATAATTGCCTTGTCTTTTGGGTAATTTGCTGTAAATTTGTGGCACAGGTAGCTTGGTCTTTTGTTCATCACCACTCACCTCCACACCAAGGCAAACACAACTGGTTTCTGCGGCTCTTTGTCTGTCTGTAATGTGCCAATCAACGTGTGCTACACTGCCGTGGTGCACAGAGACACAGATGGGAGAGAGGCATCGGGACTCAACAGAGACCCAACATTTCAAGTCCCGACCTGATATTTTTATTTTTTATTTGTTTGACAGGGACAGCTGTATGCAAACAGAAAAACACATACGCACACATAATACATATATTTAAAAAAAAAACTTCTAGAAAAAAAGGGCACTTTTTTCTTGAGGAAGAAAAAGGTTAGGTGCTCAAGCCCCCTATTGATGTCTATGTGTGCACGTGTCTGCTAACAAAAGCAAAAAAAAAAAAAAAAAGGCTAATGGAAAAACATTACATTTACTCTACATTTTAGCACAACTCCAAAAATGCAATTAACTATGGATTCCAGCCAAAATGACCAGTGGCAGTACAACACTAATAAATGTTCCTGTTCCTGCAAATTATATAAAAAAATATATCCATATTCTGCTGTTGTAAAGCAGCTGTAATGATGAGACAGAGAGATTCGGATCCATGTGCAGAACTTTTAATGAGAATGGTCAGACAGGCAATGATCCGTAACGGCGTCAGGTATGTGGGGATAATCAGAATCGATAACAGGAACAAGCAGATGTCGGGGGCAGGCAGCAGAGAATCATAGTCGGTATAAACAATCCAAAGGTCAGGTACAGAAGGGAAACACAAGGAAAACGCTCGGAAATGTCAGACTGGCTAAACAAGACTTCGCAGTGAGTGAGAGTGAGTGTGCTGCTTATATGTGAATGAGGTGTAAATGAGGTGCAGGTGTGGCAAGGAGATTGATTGAGGAATGATGTGCAGGTGTGGCAGGGTGATTGTGATGCAGAGACTAATGGGAAATGTAGTTAGGGTGTGGTGCAACAGATAAGAGGTGCTAGAGTCCGAGTGACATCTGGTGGTGAGTGTGGAATAGTCCTGATTGGAGTGCCCTCTACAAAAGTTCATGGGCACTCCATGTAATGATCGTGACATAGCCCCCCCACAAAGGAGCGGCTTCCAGATGCTCAAAACAATCTAGGAAGGCAGTGGAGCGGAGGCAGAACAGGGGGAGGGACGGAGGTCCAGGTCCAAGAGGAAGTGGAGTGGTCGAGGACTGGGGCAGAGCAGGCAGAACTGGGCCTAACATGGAGATCAGGAGTCTCTCCTGGACCTGACATGGGAAACAAGGACCCTTCCTTGGCCTGACAGAGGAAACAGGGACCCGCCGTGGGCCTAACTCGGAAACAGGGGTCCACCAAGGCAGAGCAGGTGGCGTGGGAGCCCACCAGAGCGGAGCAGGTTGAGCTGGAGCCCACCAGGGTGGAGCAGACGACCACCACAGCTGAGAAGAGGGGACAGAAGCCCACCAGGGCAGAGCAGAGGACCACCACAGCCGAGATGATGGGGCAGAAGCCCACCAGGGTGGACCAGACGACCACCATAGTTGAACAGACATGACAGAGGCCCACCAGGGCGGAGCAGACGACCACCACAGTAGAGTTGATTGCACAGGAAAGCAAATCTGGTCAGGTGGGACTGAAACAGTGAACATAAACAGGTTAATAGCGGCCTCCGTGGCCGTGATGAGATGGTAGCTGGCCTCCGTGGCCATGACAGGACAGACGGAGAGTTGGTGTATGGTCCCCGTAGCCCTGACTGGAATGAATGACAGCTCATTGACGGCCTCCCTGGCCGTGATAGGATAGGACGAGAGCTCTGAGTTGTGACGAGGCTCTGGGAGTTCGGCTGAGATGTGACGAAGCTCTGGTAGATCTGTGGTGATTTGACTGGGTTCATGAAGATCAACTGTGACTTGACTGGGATCATGGAGATCGTTGGTGACTTGACTGTGCTCCTGAGGATCAACTGTGACTTGACTTGGTTCACAGAGTTTAATGGTGACTTGACTTGGTTCACGGAGTTTAATGGTGACTTGCCTTTGCTCATGAAGATCATTGGTGACTTGACTTTGCTCATGAAGATCATTGGTGACTTGACTTTGCCCATGAAGATCATTGATGACTTGACTTTGCCCATGAAGATCATTGATGACTTGACTTTGCTCATGAAGATCATTGGTGACTTGACTTGGTTCCTGAGGATCAACTGTGACTTGACTTAGTTCACGGAGGTTAATGGTGACTTGACTTTGCTCATGAAGATCATTGGTGACCTGACTTTGCTCATGAAGATCATTGGTGACTTGACTTTGCCCATGAAGATCATTGGTGACTTGACTTGGTTCCTGAGGATCAACTGTGACCTGACTTAGTTCACGGAGGTTAAGGGTGACTTGACTTTGCTCATGAAGATCGTTGGTGACTTGACTTGGTTCCTGAGGATCAACTGTGACTTGTCTTGGCTCATGAAGTTTAACTGTTGTTTTACTTGATTCTTGGGTGATAGAGGTGACTTGACCCATCTCTGGATGGTCAACGGTGACCTGACTAGGTTCTTGGAAATCAACGGGGACCTGATCAACGGTGACCTGACTAGGTTCTTGGAAATCAACGGGGACCTGATCAACGGTGACCTGACTAGGTTCTTGGAAGTCAACGGGGACCTGATCAACGTTGACCTGACTTGACTTGAACGTCGACGGTGACTAGCCCTGACTCTGGAGGGTCATCGGTGACTAGCCCTGACTCTGGAGGGTCCACTTGGAACTGACTCGACTCTGGAGGGTCCACTGGGAACTGACTCGACTCTGGAGGGTCCACTGGGAACTGACTCGACTCTGAACTGTCTGTGGAAACCTGAGGTGCCTCTGCTTCGGGCACTGCCTCTGGAACGGCCTCGGGCACCACCTCGGTAACGGCCTCGGGAGCGGCCTCGAGCACCGCCTCGGCCTCTGGAACAGCCTCGGCATAGGCACCGCCTCGGCCTCCGGATCAGTCTCGGGCACCGCCTCGGCATCGGGTGCCACCTCAGCCTCCGGAACAGCGTCGGGCACCGCCTTGACCTCCGGAACAGCCTCGGGCACCGCCTCGGTAACTGCATCGGGAACGGCCTCGGGCACCGCCTCTACCCCTGGAACAGCAACGGGCACTGCCTCGACCTCGGGCACCACCTCGGCCTCCGGAGCAGCCTCGAGCACCGCCTCGACCTCGGGCACCACCTCGGCCTCCGGAGCAGCCTCGAGCACCACCTCGGCCTCCGGAACAGCGTCGGGCACCGCCTCGACCTCCGGAACAGCCTCGGGCACCGCCTCGGTAATGATCTCTGGGCTTTGAGGAACGCTAGACACCAGTCACCTCCTCCTCCGCCCTCTATGGTGGCGAGTCGGTGGCACCTGGTCTGGAGGCTCAGTCGTTGAGTCGGCCATCTTGTGCTGTGGCGCTGGGCTGGCGGCCATCTTGTGCTGTGGCGCTGGGCTGGCGGCCATCTTGTAGATAGGAGCTGGATACATTGGAGAAGTAACCTCCTCAACTGTAAAAGGAGAGCCACAAAACTCCAACACAAAGTCAATAAACTGTCCCAGGGTCCAGCTAGGGTCTCCCTCCGGTAAACTCAAGCTTACCCTAGTATCAAGACCACTCCAGAAACAGTCCTTTACCAGTTCCTCATCCACAGGAAAAAGGTGACTATACTGAATGAATTCCTCCACAAAGAGCTCAATTGGTCTACCATACTGAAAGATGGAGCATAGCACCTTTATAGGGTTGCATGAACTGTTAGCTGACTCCATAACTGGTCTGGGGTTCAAGAAAGCTGCTGGATCCTGGTTCGGCGAAGTCTTCTGTAATGATGAGACAGAGAGATTTGGATCCATGTGCAGAACTTTTAATGAGAATGGTCAGACATGCAATGATCAGTAACGGCGTCAGGTATGTGGGGATAATCAGAATCGATAACAGGAACAAGCAGATGTCGGGGGCAGGCAGCAGAGAATCAGAGTCGGTATAAACAATCCAAAGGTCAGGTACAGAAGGGAAACACAAGGAAAACGCTCGGAAATGTCAGACTGGCTAAACAAGACTTCGCAGTGAGTGAGAGTGAGTGTGCTGCTTATATGTGAATGAGGTGTAAATGAGGTGCAGGTGTGGCAAGGAGATTGATTGAGGAATGATGTGCAGGTGTGGCAGGGTGATTGTGATGCAGAGACTAATAGGAAATGTAGTTAGGGTGTGGTGCAACAGATAAGAGGTGCTAGAGTCCGAGTGACATCTGGTGGTGAGTGTGGAATAGTCCTGATTGGAGTGCCCTCTACAAAAGTTCATGGGCACTCCATGTAATGATCGTGACAGCAGCTCTAACAAGACAATATTGTCATTTTTCAGCTCAAGTCATTCAACTGTAAAGTTAATTTATTATGAAACAAGTTAAGCTGAGCAACTCTAAAAATACAGTATTGTTATTCAATGTTGATTCAGTTCAATTTGATAAGTGTTGATGTAGCAAAATTATGGGGGGGGGAAATCTATTAATCTAAATAGCAGGTCTACAGAAGACAATTGTGTTTTCATCCAGTCTAATTCATTTTAAGCTTTGTTTTCCTCCAAAAGTGCTTTGTGCAGTCAAATATTAATATTATGACAATAATATCAATGAATATAAGTGTCTTTTAAACTCCAAATAAGCAAGTCAAAGGCGATAGGTAATGGCAAGAAACTCGATCTCCATTAGGTGACTGAAATTGAGAAATAAATCCTTGGGAGCCATCCTTAGTCATTGGGCCATTCATTCTTTCACCTAAATCTAGCCACAGACATGCTTTTCTTATGAGCCTGGGTTATAAAAAAAGTACAAAAATATGTGTGTGTATATATATATGTAATTTAGGAAATAAGTAAGTAGTTGTGTAAACATCAAGTATGTGCAGTATTTTCGGTCTGCTGTTAAACTAGTTGGCAAAATGGGACTGGATTCAGGACAGCATAGACTCAACTACACTATAAAAATAAAGCAAATAAAGCAGTTTTCAAGTATATTTTACAAGAAAATTTAATTCTCATGGTCTCTTTACTTGAAAAATTGTTTAATTTTTATAAATCTTTATTAATTTATAGAATTATGTCATTCTAACTCCAGGTCTCATACAGTATCTATATCTATTTGATAGTCTCTATTATCTCCAAAAGGACTGGAAGATCACTGAATTGCTTTATCCCTGTGCAAAGCTGCTGACAACACAGGCATGATTATTCAGACGTGTTCCACTCACACTTTGAGACAGCCATCCTGTAAATACAAAATGAGATCCATATGATCTCCCTAAGAGGCCATTTTCTCCACTGCACAGGGCTCGTCATTGTTTTATGCTCTCTACCACGGTGGTAAGCAAAAATTTAATTCACTGTCACAGATTGCTAAGGGCAGGGACAGCAAAGAATTACCTGAAATTTCTGTTCCATCCTTCCTCATATATAACCATAAGGAGTTTAAATGCATTTTGCTTGTGCATTCAGTATGTCATTAAGAGCTTCTAAGGCTATATAACTGTTTAAAACATTAAATGCATTATTAAAGTGCACTTTTGACTACAACTTAATGTATAATCAGAATCTCCATTCTAAGTTCTTTAATTGTCCTTTCTCATTTGCCTTTATTTCTCCTTAAAGGAAAGGTCGAAAGGTGTTACAAAAGCACTGAGTATAGTCAAGTCAAGTCACTGTTATTTATATAGTGCTTTTTACAATGCAGATTGTGTCAAAGCAGCTTTACAGTATTAAACAGGGAAACAGTGCGTTGAAATAGTATGATGTTCTCCTCTGGCCAGATGAAACCATCAGTGTAATTTTAGGCTGCAACAAAGTCAGATTGTCCAGAAGACTAATCTGTTTCTCATGGTCTTGTCCCAATGGCCATCCAGGTAATGAGGTCTTCGGAGGGGATATGTCTCTGGGGCTCATCTTAAACAGGTCTCTGCTGAAATGGAGGCACGATAGCCCTTATGTTTTATTAATTATTATATATATATATTGATTCTCATTTTTATATATTATGTTAGTTGTTCTATAGTGGGCGATGGTCAAAGTAGCCTAATAAAGTAGATTCAGATTCAGTTAGCTCTATTGTCATGGTTAAAAAAGTATCTTTAGATTGCCAAAGCATAGAAATATTTAAATAGACATTTAACACAAAATATACATTAGAAAATAAGTATATAGTATATAGAGTTTTTATATCTGTATGCAGTAAAAAGACAGTACTAATAAAAATTATAATAAAGAGACAGGAGAAGGAGTGGATCCTGTCATGTCAGTTTATGTGTTTTCAGTACAAAATGTAATCAATACACGGTGTATAAAACCTGTCGGTTTACTTAAGTAGCCGATATGGGTGTCATGCCATAGCATACTGTTTTAATAAAACTGACTTCATAAAGTTTAACATTGAAAGTTAATGTGAATAAAAACATTCTAAGTTAGGCAACTTATCATAGCACTTTCATTGTACAGAAAGAGAGCAAACAGCATTTACATTATCAAAGAACATTTTCATTGACAGTCTGGAGTTCAAAGTCTTGCATTCTCAAAAACTCCCTTGATGGACTGATTGGCCATTGTATTCATAAACTCAACAACAGCATCATGTGTGATGGTTATAATGCGCAGCAATGTAAAAAAAACAAATACGTCTGTCTCTGGCTCAGCGTCAGCTAGCGAATGCAGATTTGAATTTAGCAGCTGATGATATTAAGTGCTGAACGATTTAATTATGCTGGTATGATTGTATCAAATATAGAAAATATTTTTCAGCATTTTTTGTCTTTTGGAAGCTGCTTTCAAAATCCACTTGACCCTGAATTAGCCTAATTAATGCAGCCTAACAATTCTTTAATGGATTTGAATTATAAAAATGTGTTAGTGTGTTATTTGTAAACCAGGTTAGAGAGATGGGTCTTCCCCCCTGAACAGTGTTAGGTAGATTGTTCCGGAGTTTGGGAGCTAAATAGGAAAAGGATCTGTCTCCCACAGTTTATTTTGATATTGTAGGTATAATCAAATGGCCAGAGATTTTTTAGATCCTAGCGAATGTGAATGACTATAACCCAATAGGAGCTCCCTCAAAAAATGAGGTGTTAAACCATTCAGGCTTATAGTTTAATAGGGAGCCCATGCAGTGTTCACAGAACAAGGCTAATATGGTCATACTTCTAGGTTCTAGTAAGAACTCTAGCTGCTGCATTTAGAACCAGCTGGAGGATATTTGTTAAGCACAGAGAGAAACCACCCAATAAAACATTACAATAATCTAACCTTGAGGAAATTGTGATAAATTTTTTGGAATGACAATTCCAATTATGACAATTGTATCAATGAATGTAAGTGACTTTTAAACTCCAAATAAGCAAGTAAAAGGCGATAGGTAATGGCAAGAAACTTGTTCTCCATTAGATGACAGAAGTTGAGAAATAAATCCTTGGGAGCCATCCTTAGTCCTTAGTCATTGGGCCATTAGTTCTTTCACCTAAATCTAGCCACTAGCTAAATCTAGGCATGCTTTTCTAATGAGCCTGGGTTATAAAAAAAAGTTAAAAAAAAAAAAAAATATGTGTGTGTGTGTATATATATATATATATATATATATATATATATATATATATATATAATTTAGGAAATAAGTAAGTAGTTGTGTCAACATCAAGTATGTGCAGTACTAGTTGGCAAAATGTGACTGGATTCAGGACAGCATAGACCCAGCTACACTATAAAAATAAAGCAAATAAAGCACTATTCAAGTACATTTTACAAGAAAATGTAATTCTCGGGGTCTCTTTACTTGAAATTTCTTTTTTTTTTTTTTTCTGAAAATTATGTTTGTTAAGCACACAAAGCAACCACCTACTAAAGCATTACAATAATCTAACCTTGAGAAAAATGTGATTTTTTTTTGGAATGATGGAATGGAAAAATTCAGTTTTACAAATGCTTGCTATCAAACGATTGCTATCAAATAGCACACCTAGATTTCTAACTGTGCAACACAAAATACCTCTAGATTTGTTTTCCTCCAGCTACACCTAATTTTTCAGGCTGCTCTCTTTAGGCCGTGAGTGTACTGATTATGCCACGGTGTCTTGACTGTTTTCCTTAATCTTCCTCAAGCGTAAAGAAGCAACCATATCTATTGCTATTAGATATGCTGAAGAACAGTTAGTTTAACTCTTAACCCTAGGGGTTAAGGGTTCGAGTCTCTGGCCAGCAATAACATGAATTAGGTGCAATTGCAAGGCACCGAACTCCCAACTGCTCCCCATGCAGCACGTCCTGATATTGCTGAGTTAGATGTGTTCCTAGGTCAACATATTTTGTTGACCAGGTACAACATTTTTTACTCAAAAAATGTAGTCTTGACCATATCCCTACACCTAAATCTAAACTTAACCATGAGTGATCCTTAAAATCAGAGGAAATGATAGATGAATGACACTGATGTACAAGAACCTAACAGTTATTGTAAGCGTAAACTTCACAAAATCTATAAACTTGTTTTGCAAATCTGATTGGTTAATCACAATGTTGTTCCAGGGTCAACAAAGATGCTGTCCCAGGAACATGTCTCACTTGGTAAAATTAGGTTCTGCCCCCATGCACTGCAGCATAAATGGCTGCCCACTGCTCCGGGTGTGTGTTTATGGTGTGTGTGTGTGTGTTCACTGCTGTGTGTGTGCACTTTGGATGGGTTAAATGCAGAGCACAAATTCTGAGAATGGTTACCATACTTGGCTGAATATCACGTCACTTTGTGTGTGTGTGTGTGTGTGTGTGTGTGTGTGTGTGTGTGTGTGTGTGTGTGTGTGTGTGTGGTAGAAATGATGGTTCTATATCATATTTGTAACAAGGAGTTGAATAAGCAGATTTAGCGGACCCACTTTATATTAAGTGGCCGTAACTACTATGTACTTACATTTTAATTAATAATTTAGTACAATGTACTTATTGTGTACATACATGTTTTTACATTGTACTTATATTTAAAAAACGACATGTAATTACATATGTATTTAATTTCTGTAATTACATTTATAATTACACTGTTGATCGATAATTTACACCTTAACCCACCCTTAAACTTACCCATACCGCCAACCCTCTCCCTAACCTTACCCCTATCCCACCTCAATAGCAGCAAAAGTGTTTTACAATACAATATGAACACAATAAGTACATTGTACTTATTTTTTATGTAAAGTACAGAGTAGTTAAGGCCACCTAATATAAAGTGGGACCGAATTTGGCTATATGGAGTATACACAAGGCTAGATAATAATCTGAGATATCATCACTCTGCTGCAGAATTTCAATGCCATTAACACCAATTCCGTGTAAGACATGTACAGTAAGACACTGACTATGAATAAAGTGTTTGTGCCCCTTGCACTGCAAGAAATCTGCTTAATGTTTTCTGACCTTCAATATGGAAATTCCTAATGTTGCCATTGCACTTTTATTTTGATGGTCCCTTTTAAAAATTCTGTAAAATTTACATTAATTAACTCTCGTTAGAGTATTAGTAGACTGTTAGTGGTAGGCTTAGGGCTAGTAGAATAAGGGGAAATATTTGTTGGTGCATTACTTATGGTCAACAGAATGTCTAAAGGGGCCAATCTAAATGAAGTGTTACCAATATTAGTAAAGCAAAATTCACTTTTTAAAGTATAAATGTATTTTTTATTCAAACACTTTAATAACTTAAATTACACAAATTAAACAACTTAAACAATTAAATACATCTAATTGCAGTCACTAACAACACATATCCCACAAAAGGAATAGAAAAATCTATTTGGACCATTGCTTGAATTTGTACCAGAGATGTCATGTTATTATGTCCACTTATTCAACAAACAAGACTTTTGTATAGGATGCTTTTTTTATGGGGAAGCATCAATTAGACTGCTGAGAAGTACACATGCAGAACCAAAATGTTTTTTTTCTTAATCATTAGGCATTATCAAACTACAATTAAGGCACACACCTAAACCCAGCCATCCAGTGAATTAGGACAAATCACTCAAAGCAGTTGAAAATGACCATCGTAGTTTGAAAAGGTCCCGCTGACTGGGAAACACCCACAAGCTTTCTGCAGAGATATAGGGCCTGTCCAAATTGCCACACATGCAATCTTTGCACTTGACACTTGTCTTCTTACTGACATTACACAGTTGAAGCAGAGCTATGAACCTGCACAAAGACAGAAACAAAACCATGGCAAGACAGAGGGTTCAGGGGGTTCCTCATGTTTAATTAACACATATAGTGTCAGCAGTCAAGTCGCAGCTTTATGATAGGACCAAATAGTGTTAGCAAGTGGACAGACACATATCTTATCTACATGACCTTGCAGTCATCAGCAACAAATCACCTTACCTCGTCTTGAAAGTATACAAGAGTATATAGCTACAGTGAGGCGAGGAGTGAACTAAATGCAGACAAGATAGACACTTTTGACTCCTCGTAGTGGATCAGACACCTACAACATCAACATCAGATATCTTGTGATTCAAGCTTATGTACATTTTTGTTTATAAATTGAATGTAACTTAATAAACTGTAACTTAAATTACTGTTAAATATGATGTACAGCACATCCAAAGGACCCGGTAATTTCTCCCAACAATGTATTTGATAAAGATATATTTTATATAGTGAATTTATATTTATTTAGAAATAGGACAACAACAACAAAAAAAAAAACATATCGTCATAGTGTTTGGGACAATTCACGGATAACTGAAACGTAATCACATGATATCAGATATAAAAATCAAACATTTTTGAAGAGAATGGTTGTTAAAACCAATAATCATTAAGTTTTGTCATCAGCAATTTGTTTCTCATTATGCTTATGTTCAGTACAGTCAGGGGAGAGCAACTGTGCTCAAGATTTTTAGCATATGTCAGCATGACATCAGAGCAAGTTGGACGCCATTTGGACAAATTTTTAAACGGCATCCAACTCACGGTGCATTTCTGTAGCCTAATGTTACTTCAGTATCACTGTCTCATCACAGTATCATGTGTGTTGTCAGCTTTCATCAGATTTAACGCTGATCCAACATACTTTAAACACTGAAATGTAAATCTCAACCAAAATAATGGTTTGGATAAAAAATCTACATTGTATCAGTGTTACCTTCTCTAATCTATGTTTAGTAGGCTACAGCAAAAAAAAAAAAAAAAAAAAAAAAAAAAAAAAAAAAAACTTTTTTTACTAACATCCATCCAGAGATTTATTAGTTATACATACTGGAATATGAAATGTATTATTAGAAACCAATAGTAGTGGAATTAATTTTTATTCTGCAATTATTTTGCTGTACTTCAAATTACAACTCTGCATAGTCAGTTCAAAATCAATTCATTAAAACACTATTACCAATATTCTCACATATGAGTGACAATCCACGGAAATTTAGTCAATCCATCAGTTCAAGCATGAGGTCGCTCATGGACATGCTGTGTGGTGATCCACAGTGGTACACACTGCATGTAAATTAACAACAAGCCCACATAGAGATGTAACTCGCTGACACAGAGAAAATGACAGCCGCGTCCCGATAAAATGCACTGAGGTACATTTTGCCCTTGCCTGCTCAGCGACGCAGAAGCTGACTCTGAATGACTGAGAGTGAATTCATAATTCCCTGTATCTCAAGTATGAGAGGCACTTGTTTTTCCATCATGACAATATGTGGTATTTTAATTACGTTGTGCCATCCTGAACCTTTCCTGGAGACAATTTTCAACTTACTTGGTTGAAACAAAACAAAACAAAAAGCACAAATTTAATTGGGTTAGGTATACATTATGGTTTAAGCTTTCTTTCCTCTTTACCTTGACGTCACCTATCATCTATAATTTCTGCCAGCAGTGGCATTGGTAAGGCTCTGTATTTTAACTGAAGAAGAAAGGTGATATAGGTTCATGGATACATAGAGCTTGTGATTTAAATCCCAGTCCCATTAATAATACACAACCCTCCAAAGACCCCTGTGTATGTTACCCAAGAGACAGTGCAATGAGATTTAAATTGAAGGAGACAGGAGACATATTCGTTGAGTTGTTGTTGTTGTTTTTGTTGTTGTTTGTCTTGGTTGTCTTTGTCTTAATTTGTCTAGTGATGACAGTTATGATCTGTGAAGTCAACAAATGCAGTGATTTCAAGGCCATTTCCTAGAACCTGCAGTATAGTCACAAACTCAGGATTGAAAAGATCCTTGCTGTCAAGTACAGAGGTGTCAAGTAACGAAGTACAAATACTTCGTTACTGTACTTAAGTAGAAATTTGGGGTATCTATACTTTACTTGAGTAATTATTTTTCAGCCGACTTTTTACTTCTACTCCTTACATTTTCACGCAAGTATCTGTACTTTCTACTCCTTACATTTTAAAAAATAGATTCGTTACTGCTATTTCATTCCGGATTGTTATCGTTCAGAGAGAGAGAAAGAAAAAAAACCTATCCAGATAAATCGCGCCATCAGGATGGAGTGAATTTGATTGTGGTTGGATGAGATACACATATACCATTCCGACACCCTATTGGTCCATACGCGATCCATTCCACCTGCACATGACACAAGTCACATCACACTGCATAGACAGTTTTGGGTTCGTTTATCAAAAAATATATTTCTTAAAAGTAGGTTGGAACCAGTAGTATCCGATCGCCTCAGAGTCAGTCCGCTTAAATTTCAAATGAAACCGGCGTCAGTCCGGTCTCCTCCCGTCTTTCAGCGTGCTCTTCAATCCGCGGACCGCGGTGGAGCAGCGCGAGCTCAAACAGAGACAGAGGACACAAGGTGTGTGTTTACCGATAGATTGTTAGAATATCTGTATCTGTGAAGTTCTTTGTCATAAATACAGTTTACAAAAGGTCACGATCAGTCGGTTTATCATCTACTGTAAAGTTTCCTTACACTTATTTAAATATACTTAATTTAATCATACGTAGGCCTACTTTATACATACACTGCTGTGCAAAAGTCTTAGGCAGTATTTTCACTTAAAAGAATGGTGTTCGGACAGTTATTTATATATTTTGCTGTAGAGTGTCAGTATAAAATATCAGTTTACATTTCCAAACATTCATTTTGCCATTGTCAAACTGCTTGATTACTGCACTAGATTATTATTAAAATTAATGGCAAACTACTGTCCTACTGACACATTGCAGCAAAAGATATAAATAACTGGCTTAAAACCCTTTTTTTGGGATGAAAACACTATTCTTTCTTTTCCATAAGACTTTTGCACAGTACTGTATTTTAAAAACGAGATTGTTGCTACTTTATAAAGAATGAGCATACAGTCATTCACAGAACTGATTTAAGACAGTGACAGACAGCACTCAACTTAACTAATTATCAGAGTGATTGACAGAGATACAGCAGAAACATTATGTGTGGTTTTGTATTAAATAATGACCCAGATTGTGAAATACATTTATTAGCCTTAGATTAAGGGAAGCACAACTTGGGAAATGAGAGCATCCAAGGTGAAAGCTATGGATTTATTTTAAATATTTGTAATGTTCTTTAATGTTATCCATATTTTTTTTTGTAGTTCTTTTTTTTTTTTAAGTATCGGTTCAGGCACGTTGAGGCGCCAGTACCATTTTAAAAGTATCGAAAAGGCACTGGACCCTACTTAAAAGTTATTATTTATTTCTCACTACTGGCTCATTTGCCAAATGGGTGCTTTCTCTTCGTCCTCCACAAATTAAGCTACTGTAGGTAGTTGGGTAGTGAGACGTTTTAATAAATTATCGTTTGCGATTGATGACCCAAATGACAATGTTGTGATATCTAGGCTATAGAGCATCACAGTCCCACCCACAGCTGGTGCCGGAACTAAAAATTCAATGCAATTTCTGCATTGACATTTGGGGTATAAGCCGTTAAAATGTAACCATACATGGTAGACTTAAAACCAGCTACGGCTGTACTAAGCGACAGTATATGCTCATATAAACGTAAAAAGATCATGGGGCACTAACCTTGTTTTGATCTAAATGCCTTTTATTCGCGATGTCTTGTCTAAGTACTTCATTACCCACAATCCTGAACAATCCCACAATCCCACAGTGATGCATCTGATTGGTGGAGCTCGTATAATCGTCTGGTTAAACCCCTCGAAGGTCCGTGAAGATTGAAGATCATTAATAAAAAAATAAAATAAAATAAAAACCTGTGTTGCGTTTTTGCACGGTAGACTTATCAGTGCAATCATGATCTCCTTGGCTGCCATTGAGAGTTTGGCAGGGAGGTTGGCAACGTTAGTTAGCATTATCGTCCACTTTAGCTAGGCTACTGTAGCCTCCATATGAAATGAGTCATATCAAGCATTTTATAATGCCACTGTCAAAACAATATTTAGCCTAGACATACCTTTTTGTGCATTTACTGAACATTTGTGTAATGGCAACGACATGTGTTGACAACTGAGCGGTGATTGCAGTCAGATACAAAGCACTGCACCATTGCTGACTTTATCGTTAACCACTTTCACACACGCACACAATATATAATTATTGCACATTCACTATATAAAATAAAATTCACTGGAGGAAAAAGTTCGCGCGAGCGGCCATCATCAGATTTGGATGTCGCTCAAAAGGCTCGTTGCCTCGTTCTCAGTTGTGGCTTCAGTCGAATTCAATGGGGCGCAGTGGTTTATGGGATGAGTAGTTCCTGTGCTCGAAATGAAAATATGTACACAGTCTTGTACCTTTTGAATTTTGGATTTTGTCTTAATTTTTTCACTTGAAATGATATGTTATATGCTTATGAGTTCAGCCGTAGCTGGTTATCCTCACACATGCTCTAAAACTCTTTAGATACGGATTTTTCCGAAAGTGAATGGGAGAAATGAATGGGAAAATTACTTCCGGCACCAGAGCTCTCTCGGGCTGTGGGTGGGACTGTGAAGCTCTATATCAACTTTGTAACTCGTTACCCTCTGAACACTGGACATAGCAGACGTATGTACCGAATACAAGAAGCTATCAATCAAGAAGGTATCAGGATCATGAGTTATTTTTCATTTTTAGTTTTTGATTAATCACTTAGATTAATCATTCATTTTGACAGCACTATAATGTTTATTGTAAATAGTCAACCACACAAGAGTAATTGTTTCTTAGCCTGCACCAATGTTCTTGTCCATTGCCCTCACAGAGTCCTGCAGCTAAGCTTGGATGTACATTTACATTCCATTCAAGGTTATTGATGACATGCCTCTGAAGTTTGACTTTTTGCACCATGACAATACTTATTGGCAACTAGTCATCATATCTCTAGCTCTTTAATGTATTTGCATTGTACTAAAATGAGTTCATTTTCAATGGGCATATATGTGGCTGAAAACAGGTAGCCTAGTGCATCCCAAACTTTTCAACATGAACATTTTAATATAACATTATAGTCATTATGGCCTTTAGAAAAATGTTTTTTTAGGAGGTGGGGTAGTGCACAATAGGCCCCTGTGGCACGGCCCAAGCTTTTGTTCTTAATGGCATTTTTTTCCTTACATTACTTTTACTTTTATACTTTAAGTAGTTTTTTAAACCAGTACTTTTACCCTTTTACTTGAGTAAAAAGCTTGAGTTGATACTTCAACTTCTACAAAAGTATTTTTAAAACCTAGTATCTATACTTCTACTTGAGTAATGAATGCCAGTACTTTTGACACCACTGGTCAAGTAGCAATGTTAAGAAAAAAAAACCTTTGTACAGCAAAAAACATCATTTTAGGACATGTCAGCAAAAAGCTGTGTGTTTGTGATCAGTGTTAATTACTTGCCTTATTTGACCTGACTGTATAGTTTTGAACTTGCAGCAGTGAACCTACCCTCATACAAGTTACAACGTAAATTCATCACAAAATAAGAATTCTCTAAAAAAGGCACATGGGGGATATAGTTCATGTTGTCAGGATTATGAAAGTGTATGGAGGAAAAGTAAAAGTACAAGTACAATTAAAATTCTGTTTAGTAAAAACTTATTTTTTCTGATGAGCAAAAAAAAAGATATTTCAACTTTTTTTGCCAGTTTAGTGAAAGTCAATGAGATCTATATGCTCTCATGTACAAACCAGATTCACAAAAAGTCGTAGGTTTTGCTATTTTTGGACCAAAATGTATTTTCGATGCTTCAAAAAATTCTAACTGACCCTCTGATGTCACATGGACTACTTTGATTATGTTTTTCTTACCTTTCTGGACATGGACAGTGTACTGTGCACACAGTTTCAATGGAGGGACTGAGAGCTCTCAGACTAAATCTAAAATATCTTAAACAATGTTCCAAAGATAAACTGAGGTCTCACGGGTTTGGAACGACATGAAGGGGTGAGTTATTAATAACATAGTTATGATTTTTTTTTTCCGATGAACTAACCCTTTAATATGTTATCTACATTCTATTGGGGATAAAATATAAGTTTATGAGATTTGTAAATTATTCCATTCCTTTTTTTTACTCACAATTTGTATAGTGTCCCAACTTTTTTGGAATTGGGTTTGTAAAAATAAAGTGTACTTAAAGGGATAGTTCACCCAAAAAAATGAAAATCTGTCATTAATTACTCACCCTCGTGTCATTCCAAACCTGTAAGACCTTAGTTCATCTTTTGTAAACACCAAAGATATTTTCAAAGATATTTTGAAGCATTCCAAGAGCTGTCTGACCCTCCCATAGACAGCTAGTGTCTTCACATGATCAAGGCTCAGAAATTTAGCAAGGAGATTGTTAAAATAATCCATGTTACATCAGTGGTTTAACCGTAATGTTATAAAGCTACAAGATTACTTTATGTGCACAAAGAAAACAAAAAAAAGCAGTTCTTCTCCCCCAGTTACCGTCTTCTGCAATTTTGGGGAGTACCCCAGAACGTAATCAACGTATTTCTGTGCTAAATAAAACCGTAAAACTTATACACTATAAATACACTAATTAAAAGTAAATTTTTACTTCAGCAACACTTCAGTGCAATTGCAAAAAGTATACTAAATACCAGTGATATTTAAATAGATTTTTAGTGGAAAAAAAGTATACAAAAATGACTTATTAGTATATTTCTTAAAAGTGTGCTTTTAATTATTTAAAAATTAGTTAAATGTTAGTACACTTTTATATAGTTAACCGATGTTTAAATTAAATATATTTTATTTCAAATCTATTAGTAATGTAATAGTTATAAGTACATTTTCCCAACTGTGCTAATACACTAATTGGCACCAACATTTGATTTTAAATGTAGTCAGATTAAGTACTAAAAGTGTTTTATAATTGCATTGCTTAATAGTGTGCTATAATCACTTTTCATAAAATTTAAGTGGATTTTTATATATTTTTATATATTTTGGATATATCCATCCACCTAAGTATGCCTATGGGTGAGACTGTCACGGTGCGGTAGGACGCGCACAGAGATGTATAGTAACGAAGTAGAACTACTTCACTACTGTACTTAAGTACTAAAAGGCGGTATCTGTACTTTACTAGAGTATTATTTTTTTCTCCTACTTCCACTTTTACTTCAGTAAATTTTTTCGCTGAGTTTAATACTTTTACTCCGATATTTTTTTAATGTGCTGCATCGTTACTCGTTACAATTATAAAAAATGTTACGAATCATTCCATTACAAACCACTGCCAGAACTGTAGATGGCAGGTTTGATGAAGCTGGCACATCATTGAGCGAATCAAGCGATTAAGAAGACTGCGCGTGCTGACTGAACTGCTGTGAAGAGAGAAATGAACACCGAGCCGAGCCAGATAATGAATTGTTCACGAGTCAAGAACCGGTTGCATCGGTTCTCGGATGACCAGTAACGTTAGTTCTTTCTGACAGTTCGATTCAATAAACCAGTTGAAGAAAACAGTTCACCGATTATTTTGCGCTCGACGCAATGGCGTCATTGGCGTTGACTGCACACCTTCAGTTTACCTGGGCTCATAACATTAGCACAGAATCAGTTCAGAATCAATCACCAAAGAATCAGTTCGGTTCAGACGCTCTGTGTGTCGGTTTGCTTCACGCTAAATCACACATGCGCAGTATCATCAGCTCCTCGGTTCACGAATCGGACGCGTCTGACAGAAACGGTTCTTGACTCGTGAACGAGTCGTTATCTGGCTCGGCTCGGTGTCCATCTTCAGTTCTCTCTTCACAGCAGTTCAGTCAGTGTACTGTTTGAGTCAATGAATTACTCAGGGATATTGGTTTGTTTTAACTCAGAGGGAGTGTCAGACACATTAAACAAGTTAACAGCTTAATTTATTTGTGGATTAATGCATATTGGAGACGCGAACCGTTTAAAACGATTCAGTTCGATTTGGTGAACAAAAAGATCCGGTTACATCGAATGATTCGTTCGCGAACCGGATATCACAAACTATTTTGTTTTTAACTGTCTTACAACAGACACGGAAGAGAAGACAATGCTGAATAAAGTCGTAGTTTTTGCTATTTTTGGACCAAAATGTATTTTCGATGCTTCAAATAATTCTAACTGACCCTCTGATGTCTTACAGGTTTGAAACAACATGAGGCTAATTATTAATGACATAATTTTGCAAATTGGGCGAACTAATCCTAGTAACCGTTTTTTGTTTACAAGAAGTTACAGTCAAAGGAATTTTGATTGTCCTTTAGGTTAATCATTTGAAATAGTAAAAACAATATGTTCACAATTTTTACTACTTTCTTTAATAGCTACATAACACAATACTTCTACATTTACTTTCAGTACTTGAGTAGTAAATTTTAAAATAGACTACTTGCAATACTTAAGTACAAAAAATGTTGAATACTTTAGTACTTTTAATTAAGTGTGGTGCTTAAAGAGCGCTTCAACTTTTACTCAAGTCACTTTTTTGATAGAGCACTTGTACTTTTACTCAAGTCTGGGTCTCTAGTACTTTATACATCTCTGGACGGGCAGAAGAAGAAACAGGGTCTGGGCCCAAATGCAGGGAAATCGTGAACGGACACCGCCGCCTCGGGGGCATCTTGAGCGGACACCACTGCCTCGTGGGAATCTTGACTGGACACCGCCGCGTTGTGGGAATTCTGACCGGACAACGCCCCCTTGGGTGCATCTTGAGCAGACACCGCCGCCTCGGGTGCATCGTGAGCGGACACTGCCGCCTCGGAGGCATCGTGAGCGGACAACGCCACCTCATGGAAATCCTGACCGGACACAGCCGCCTCATAGGAATCCTGAGCGGACACCGCCGCCTCGTGGGTATCCTGAGCGGACACCGCCGCAGTGAGCCCTGCTGCCTCAGAGGGAACATTAGCGGGTTCCACCATTTTGTGAGTCATCAGTGGTGATTCCTGCATGCAGCGTATCAGACTGTGAAGCTCCGGGAACAGGTGTGAGGCACTGGGTGCAGCCGACGAGGCCTCTGCTGACTCTTGGACTGTCACCTCGGGAGAACCTTGAGCAGGCTCTGCAGCTAAATCCACCCTGAAGGCTGAGCCGCTCAGGTTGATGTAATCCTCCAGCCTCTCCTCAGGGTGCCAGAATGGCATAAGGGACTTGAAGGGCTCAGTTAGGCCTCCCTAGAAATAGACCATCAGACAGGTCTTTTCAGCAGACGATAAGTGAGCCGCCCCCATGAAGTCCCTGGCGTAATCCTCCATGCTCCGATTTCCCTGATGGACATCGAGGAACTTCCCTGCTAGACCCATGTTGCTGGCTGTATTCTGTCACGGTGCGGTAGGATGCGCAGAAGAAGAAACAGTGTCTGGGTCCAAATGCAGAGAAATTATTTATTTAATTATAAACAGGAACAAAAAGGCCAACATGGCAAAAACTAAACAGAAACAAATCACGTGAACAGAGCAGATGCAGCTTAAACGTAAGACATGAAACATACATTAGACGATGACATGAAAACTAATTATACAGCCAGACAGAGTGGTGTGTGAGACGAGAATATTTAGTCCATGACAATGAGCAACAGTTGTGTGTGATTGAGAGACAGGTGTGCGAAGTAAAGGTAATGAGTCCATGAGCAAGGGAAAAACACAGGTGGAGCAACTAAACAGTAATGAGGTGACAAGGTGGGTGGGGTCAGAAAAGGACAGGAGAGAGCACATGGCACCAAACAAACACAACACTCACAGAAAACAGTAACAGAAAGACAGAAGACTGTGACAGAGACTTCCCATTCATTAGCCGCTATAAGGAAATAATGAGGAGAATAAGTACGTGCAGTGAACAGTAAAAATCAGTGTGTCCATAGTTAAGATAATACATTAAAATAATACGATAAGACACAACAAAGTTCAATATCAAGCAGCAAAACTATTTTGTTTAGCTAAAAATAGCTGGATAGAATGGACGCAGATGAGACCGGAAGCCAGATCCACAGAATTTACAAATGGCCGCACCCATTTTTACGACAAGCAAAAGCAAAAAAATACTTTCACTAAGGTGTATTTGGATTTTCTTGACAAATACTGAGAAATGTATTAAGCAAAACCCTGTGCATAATGCCTGTTTCACATATAATCCGTCTGCAGTGCGTATGCAGTCTGTGTGCATTACTTATGTGGTGCTGAAGCAGCACGGACTCATTGTGCTTTCACACAGGACGCGTTTTCAGTCCGCTACTGATCCGTGGCTGTTTAAGCCACAAAACACAACATTTGTTTATTATTTTTATATAAAATCATGTATAAAAAAAAACAAAAAACTTTTTCAGCATTGTGATACTCACAGTACAGTAAAAATCATTCATAGACATATTAAAATTCAAATATAAACAACGTATTGCTCATGCATTTGACTGCTAGGTTTTTAAGTTGCTGAAACAACTCTTTCTGCCTCTATAAAAGTGCATATATAATGTTGCCTTGTTTCTCTAAAGTTGCTGTTTTTCTTGTTTTAAATCTAGCCAAAACCCATGTTTTGCGTGTGAAACACAGTAGGCTTTAATTAGTATACATTTATTGTGAAATGTCTGCATTTCCGTGTCAATCCATGTTCATTTTTACCGCGAACAATGCGCTGTCACTTTAATTCAGCGCATGCAGCACAGCAAAAATAGACTCGGTATGTAAATGATCACTGCACTAGTGCAGACGCACTGCTCCTGAAACACAATGATGGACTGCAACTGCGTGCAGTGTGAATGCTGGAATCCATTAACATGGGTGCGTAAAAAAATATGCAATGCATACGCACCACAGACGGAGTATGTGTGAAACGGGGGTAAGGCTACTATAAATGCACTAACAGCACATGATTGGATTATTCCTTATGTGTTTAGATTTACAATTTAACTGTAAGTGTACTTTTAGCATAAAGTACTTGAAGTGCTTTATTTTTTAATGTGGAAAGATTGCTACTAATTACATAGTGTAAATAGAAATAGTGTACTTGATTGTAATATTTAAAGACACCATAAACGAGGTTAAGTATATTATATAAATGGAATGTTAACATACTTACAATACATTTGAAATGAATGATTTAATCTATAAAAATATGTGGGCAATACATTATAAATACAATTTGTTTATATTCATTATATATTGATCTTATATTTTAAATAATAAGTTTATTCTGAAGGAATGCTGAGTATATTTATAACTGTATTAAAGATGGTTTCAATTGTACTACAAGTGGTAACTAAATATTTATTTTAAAAGGGAAAGTATCTAAAAAGCAAATTTTGTGAAGCTATCTAAAATAGTCAGAATAAAAACACTTATTATAGGTGCACCCTAGTGCTTCAGGACAAGCTAAAAACACGGTTTGGCAAATGGATTCATGGTGTACTCGATTATTATATACATTTTTCTACATTTTGAACACAAACAAAGTTACGGACCGCAGCTCTGGTTGGTTATTTTTTACCGGGAGCGATGGAGTTTCTGCAAATGGCAATAGGACCACTGGGAGGAGCCAGAGGAGCTTGATTTTTACACAGATTATCTGTCTCATATTCTACTGTCAGGACATAATGACAGGTTTAATAAATATGTAAAAAATATTTTTTTACAAAAGTTCCCTACAGCACCTTTAAGTACATTATGGAGGAAGTGTACTAAGAGTACTCAAATAAATTGTATTTTACTGCACATTTTTTCACCTGTGCTTCAAGCTCCAAAAAGGCAGAATAAAAGTATTGCACCCCATTGACTTCAAATATCTTATTTTTTTATTTACCGGAAGACAGAAATAAGAGTTTCGAATGGCACAAGGGTGTTCAAAGAATGAAAGCATTTGTATTTTGCAAACTATTTTAACTTTAATGGTGGTTGGCAAGTCAGTGTAAAAGATGTTTAATTAACCCAACCATATATACATACATGTATTTTTAATTGATCTCATTGTATGTTCCATAAAACAAAAGAAAATGCTAAAATGACCGCAACTAATTAGAAACGAGTTAATTATTAATTTATAGAAATATGTTACTCAAGCCACACACTATTTCTCCATCTTTATATTACATAAGATGTAGTTTATTCTATTTGATAAATTACAGACTTAGCATAAAGTAATATTCATTTGCAGTTAAACATTTGGACGCATTTAACTGCAATTAAGTTTCTTATTATCTTGTTCCATTTATGACAGAACTTGACAATACTTTATTCTATGTATGAATTCCTATTTAGCATTTAATATTTTTGGCATAAGTTCTAGTAATCAAGCCTATAAATGCTTAATTATGATGCATAGTGCTCAGGTACTCATGTAAAGAGAACCTTTGCAATCAAAGAGTTTCAGAAAATCAGTCGAAGGCAGACAGTGACTATGAGCACAGTAGGGTAAATTGAATGAATGGCTTAGTAGGATTTTGGAAACACTCAGGAATCAATTTACAAGCGTTTGCAATCACATCACTTCACAGAGCAATGTAAATACACTGTTTTGGGATGCTTTGCTTTCTATATGTGACATATCAACGGTTTCATTTATTCACTTTTACATCCCGTTTTCCCATGTATGTGTGCAAGATGTATTTATTTGCCTTGTTCAGACTAGTTATGTGTTTGTGTTTTAGTTTAATAAAACTTTTGTGCACAATCACAAGTATTGAATCTGTCAAAGCTTGCAATAAAGGTCTATCAATGAGCCAATTTTGCTACAAGCTCTAGTGCAGTAGCACTACAAGAAAATAATGTTCTCTGGTCATGAAAATAACATTTGTTGATATAAACATTTTTACTATACAAACAGATTAGCTTCAATATTCATTCTGCAACTGTTACCTTTGGAAGCTGAAGATGAGTATTTATAAATAATTTGTACTAGTTAAAATGAATTATTCATATTTACCTTTTGAGTTTATTTGATACACTGTAGTACATTATAAGCTTTTTAAAAATGTTCTCAAAGAAGAATCTTGGTTTGGGCCTGTTCCTATGTCAAAGGATGAGGAACAGTCATCGGCATCCCATGGCTCAAGACCTGTGATAGCTGAAGCAGAGCAGAAACTGAGTTTGCAGGCTGGTCTGCAGGATCAAAATTTCTCTCAAATCATCCAATCCAGCAGAGCTGGATGTGGCTAAGAAGGGTAAAGATGTTATGAGTGAACCTTCCCAGCCTGCCAGCCGAACATATAACAATCTGTTATATCACTGAACTGATTCACAAAGTGTGGTACTCCGAGGAATCAGTGAATTAAAAATAAATTAATGTTGAAACACTTTTAAAAAGTTTGCAAGGTGGCTAAATGATGCCTGTGTTAATGCCTACTTTATATTGTGTCCCTAATACCTGTGTACTTACATAGTAACTACATGTGTACATAATATGTAACCATAATGCAAGTACACATGGGAACATAGTAGTATCTACAGCTGTAATATTTATTTTATTTTGTTGTATGTAAGCACAGTATAGTGTTAATGTTTACATTAATCTCAGTTTTTACATTTTAATGTTTGTGTTAACTGTTTTGAAAATGTTTAAAGTGACCAACAATAATAATTGTTCTTATTAGGAATAAAACTGCCTCATTTATGAACTGTAAATATCTGTAGCTAATAATTAGGCCTACTACACTCCTGTATTTTAATGTTGGTCATCATGGTGTAATAATAGTATTTTCTGAGGTGGTACTTGGTGTAAAAAGTCTGTGAATGGTAGATGTTACGGCTCGTATGACTGACTGGCTCGATCTGCCCTGGCAGCGCAAGAGATGGGAGTTCACTCATGGTAGGTTTGATGAGCTATTTCTCCCTGCATAATCATGCTGCAAAGCTACACCTACCCCGAAATACATGAGCGTGCTCCATCAGAGCAGAGACTAACCTGCGACACATTGAAAGACACAATTGGTGGAGCACTGAATTCAACTAAGATTCAGTTTATCTCATGTCACATTCACCAGTGAGAAAACATTACATTACAAATGTATGTGTCATGTCTGCACAAATAGGTTGTGCAGAGGTATGTAAATACATATTTGACAGGCAGGAAAGACAGCCTATCGTGATGTTCAGACTGAAAATTATGATTGGATGAACATTTTATGGTCCTACACCTTCACCACAGGTGATATAAATACATGGGGACATAAATAATACAGCTAAAATTATACTTGTAAGGACAAGTATACACAGAGGAAAGGTTGTGGTCTTGCCGAGACAGCACTCGTGACTCGTGTCAGTTGTAGACATTAATATCCATCACAGTGTTGCCAAGTCTATGGTTTTCCTGTGGAATTGTTCTACTTTATAACTGTTACCACGGGTTGTTTTTCATGTTTGCGGGTTGAAGCAACCCCAGTAACGTATATTTTAGTCCCTGGAACGCAATTTTGCCATTTTTACCAAAGGGACCTCCTTGAAACGCTGTTAGTTTGGGCTAGTTTTGAGTTATTTTTGTAAAGATTTGGAAAAAAAGCAGGGCATGTCTCTTTCACTTTCATTTTATTTATCATTCCAGAAACTTAGAAATCAATATGAAAAAGAAGATAAAAAAATACATACATGGCAAATATTGACAAATAAAATATACAAATTAAACAAAGACTAATTCAGTTTGTCAAAGTAATACAAAGCAAGGAATAAGATTTTTAATTACCTTCATGGATCAAGAGGTGGAAGCCCACTGCATTGCAAAACATTTAATAAAAATGTCAATAAAAAGGAAATATCATCTAGAATACATGGGTATAATATAACTTTTTAACTTACATGTAATACTTAAAAAAAAAAAAAAAAACACTAGAGTATTAAAATAAATGTTAACAAATTGTGAAAAGCCCTTTTTGATTTGTCCTACGCTATGTCCAGTAATAATGGACAGAATTAGATTTATGTGTATTGGTAAGTCAAAAATGGTAATTCCGAGATTTTGCCGCACTGAGACTTTCCTCCTCATCTATTCCTGTACAGTTCACCACTGTCAGTAAGCACATTAGTGACCAGTGGATAAGCATTGATCTGTTTATCTGAATAGAGGATACCTGGAGTACAGAGAGGGGAAAAATGTATGCAAGTGAGAGAGAAAGAGACTGAAAGATTTAACACACCACAAGTGTTCGATTTTACAGGCATAATACTTTAAAAGTGCACACATTTGGGTGGGTATGTGGCGAGGGATAACTAAACAAATTGACTTTAGCTGAACTAACACTGTCGACTTTAACAGCTCATCGACATCAGATGGAGTAGAAGTGGCACGTTTTTTATGTCTTCGACAATGAAAAGTCCCAGGAGACTTCATTGGTAGAATTGATTCATTCAAGAGTGGTTTATTGTATGTTTGCCTGGACCACCTCATCTTCTTAGCTGTTCTGTGATCCAATAATCAAATGTATGTCCCCATGCTGGAGAATTGATTTCCAATGTGAAAGAGGAGTTAAAGAAACTGTGTTATACCATCCCAGCACGTAACATTCAACACCTTTGTACTGTAAATATTCTACTGACTGTCAATGATGAGTGACCTCACTGCTTTAAGAATTTCATTTTTATTTTAAATACTTTCAGCTGCTACACATTATCTTGGTGTTCCTTTTTGCATACAGGAATTCCTTAGTTCACTCATTTACAAAATAAAATGTGAAATAAAAAAGAAAAGGTTTTCGAAGCAATTTTATTGTTGTGTAAAAAAAAAAATGCTTAAATTTGGCATTTTTACAATTCTTGCAATTTTGCATTCTTATTATACAAATTTTGTTTAGCTTTCTGTGGATTTCCGTGCAAAACTTATATTCTTATATACTTATATTAACTCATATTTTTTAGTATGATTTGACATTTTATTTCAGTCCATATGTTCACTATATATAAAAAATTATTAACTGCTGCAACACCCCTGAAATACTTTCTAGATTGTCCCTTTCCAGACAAAAGATGATGACTAGGCTATCAAGGTAATACTGCAAGTAATGATTATCTCCATTACAGGAGGTCATGTGAAGCTCCAAGCAATTTTCAAAGGATCTAGAGGAAGATGGGCTTGTCGATAAGGTGCCATAACAAGGAGTCTCAGCCATCTCTGTGTTATATACAGAGGGGACTTTAAAGATAAGTGGCATCCCTGACAATCACTCTGATATAGGCCACCATGATTACTTCAGCCTCTCAGTGGATATGCTGACACCTAATCCCAATTTCATGGCCGTGGATTAGACATGTCAGACCAGTATGAAAAATGAGGCTCCAAAAACAGAGCCAGTTCTCTCTCTGTGGAGAAAGTTGAGCATTTATACAACACGTGAAATGACAGAGGAACTTTGGGCTGGAATTTGTAGACATGTTTACATTGCCTGTAGTGTTTCTACTGTAATGCTGATCAGCTCTGTGAAACACATACATTCATTGACTCACAGGAATCCATTTAAGAACTCAGTGTGCATCACAAAACTTTAGAGGGCAGATCAATATTAGCAGCCCAGTGAAAACAACTCAGAGAATAGGCCTTTGTAAAGGTAAATAAAAATATGCAGATTTGAGTATGAAAAAGCTGATAGAACACTGATGAAAATATTGCTTCAGAATACATTGTTACTCTAAATATGAAGATTGTACTGTATCTTCAAGACTGTATTGTACAGTATTGTATATTCTGCCATAAAGATGAAGATTTATATACTGTTAAAGAATAAGCACTTAAAATAAATAAATAAAAAAATTATGGTTTATTGTTCTACAGTTTACTTTGCAAAGTGATATGGAACTGTAATGAGGTCAAGAGAGCTGCCTGGAATCATGTTCGCCGTGCGTTTCCCTGAAAATAATTGCACACTCAGAACATTTGTTTGAGCATTCAAAGGCCCTGTAGTACATTCACAATCTATATTTAGTCATTTTGCAGATGCCTTCATCCAAAGCGACTTACAATTGGGTATAAGTATAATTATTTACAATCCTATCATACAAAATTCCTATTTAAAGAAAATCCTGGTCACACAGGAAAAATAGCTTAAATAGGTCTCCAACAGGTTGACATGCATGCAAGGTCAAAAATCACTTTAACTGTCTTATAATATGCATTTATTTTTACCTTACTTGCTCAATGACTCCCAAATGATTTGCTCAATGATTTCCAATGTTTCCAAACCCCTCATTTGCGTGATATAATCGGCAGTGATTGGTCCAGTTGGCTTCATTTTCACTTCATCTTGCCTGTAATGTCTGATAAAGCAGTGTTTTTGAGCGCAGTGCTGCTTTGTGTATGCTGTACAGCTTTACCTGGGAAACCGAGCGGCACCTAGTGGCAAAGAATGAATTAGCATTTTTATTCCAACATGAAGAGACCAACAAGGGGGCGGGCAATATGCTAATGTTTCATGTTGTTAATGTTTCGTTTGAGAGATAATAACTTTATACACGGTGCACTTTCAGATGTAAAACTGTGCTGTATGTTTTCATTCACTTAGAGCTGTGTTGAAAATAGTAATACATATAACTGAAAGATATGTGCCTACTTACAAAAAATAAGATTTTTTTTTACAAATGTTAGGGTGAATACTGGTAAAGGGGAACACTTTCTGATAATTTATATTCTGCATACTTTTTTTATTATGATCCAAATGTCTTAGCCGGTCATATGATACTATTCTAAATAGCTTAGGAGCTCTTCTATACTATAGACAATAAAAAAGAAACATGAAACACAGGATGGATGACTCTTCCTCAAACACACAATGACCCCAAACCACATTTTTCAAGGCGCTATTGTCAAACTGGGACACCTTTATTGGAAAACAACAATATAAACAACAACAACAATAATATAAACATCACTTTTTTTAAGAAGGGGTGAAGGTACAGCAAATTCAAGCCACCCGCTCCCTCGCCTGCCCACAAAATTTTATATTGGGTTAAATTTATTTCATACAAATTAAAATAATAATAATAATAATAATAACCTTCATTAACAGAGAGCTGAGATTTTTTTATATATCTTAAAGGTGCCATATGCAAAAATTGAGGTAAAAATATCCATAACATGACCTACACGCATCAAAAGAATGAGAAGAAATAAGGGCGATAATGTCATTAAAAAAATGTCAAGTTATTGTGCTGCAGAGATATCAACCTTAATTAGCATTAGCATTACTAGCACCGGCCCGACAGGTGTCGTAATACCAGTTTCGGCCATGGGAGGCGGTATGCGGGCAACATAACCACCAGCCAACCTGCAATACACTAATAACTCGCACGGCTTGTGGGCGTGCCTGAACCTGATGTCAATCATGTGGAAAGTACAGCCCGGTACTTCATTTCAGTTCAGGGAAGAGAGAGAAAGGATGGCTCAAGCCCTTGGCAAGAGACCACCACCCGCTACAGAGAAACAACAGGAATCACAAATCAAATCCGATAAGAAAAGGAGCCGAACCAGAGTAAACATCAGCACTGCTTTTAATCGCTGGAGACAACTGATGGACCTGAAAGAAATTAGGTTCGACTCCGAACTTGCAACATTTCTGTTGGATTGGTAAGTTAGATGCTGTTAGTATTTCGCTAGAAGTTTGTTTTATATATTTGTGTATTTGTTTTCGGGAAGTTATAACATAGAAATGTATTGAAGGCTGTTCGATAAACGTGCTAATGTTAGCGATGGCTAACCATAGCGGTGTTTGATAATTAGCTAGCTATAACTTAATGTTACCCATTTTATTATATCATAACTAACCTGCTCTGTCTAGTCTGTTGGTCTCCGTGTCCTCTTTGCTTCGTGGTTTTTCTGTGCGTGAAAAAATTGATGTGTGGCGTGAAAGGGTGTGAAAAGAGTCAATTGCGTGTGTCTCACGGTGAATGCTTGAGAGTTGCCACATTAGTTCCCAAGCAGAATAAAGGACAGGTTGATTATTGCTGTTTAGCGCAGTGTTAATTTCGTTGACTAAATATTTTCGTCATTATTTTCGTCATGAATATATTTTTGCGGACGAAAACGAAACGAAAACTAAAATAGAAGGCACTGATGGAGACTAAAACTATGACTAAATTGATTGACATTATCGTCAACGAATAAAGGACGAGACGAAAATAGACTGTGACGAAAATCAAATCAGCAGACGGGAGAGATGCGAGGAATGAACAAAAGAACCAGCAAAATGGAACAGACAAGACTGCATGAGAGAAGAGAACCAATCAGAGCCTGACTTATTGAGACGTGAAGCGAAGGTTTTCAGTTTTTAAATGAGCTCCCGGGAAGACGGCATTCGAAGAGGTGATGTCTAAAAGAGCGACAAAATGTCCACAGCTCACTTCACGTTTGACAGCGAACAAAACAAAACAAAGCGTAAAGCACGCGGAGCGCTCATTCGTGGCAAGAACACCACCTATTTGAAAGATGAGCCACCTGGACATTTTCTCAAATGTAATTTCACAACGATGTTCTTTTGTTTATTGAGCTAAGCAAAATTGGAAGACTGCAGTGCGTAGATGTTGTAGCATTAAATATTACGAACTGAAAAGTACTGTAAAATAGCCCCTTCTTCAAGTTAGATGAGAGCACAATACTAATACGTAATATCATGATAAATACATTTGATTAATACTAATGTTTAGTATATTTTATAATGTTCTACTTGTTGACAATATCACAAATATTTCTATATTAGTCATGTGAAACATGAATGTTCACATCCTATCATTATACATACAAATCTAGCAATATTGTAGTATTTAAAACATACAATATTGCTAGACAAATGAATACCTTATAAAATCTTGTTACTTTTTTTTATCCACCTAGCTGCCAACTTATTAAATATTTACTTTAAATGTATGCACTTATTGTTCAGCTCAGCTGTAAGCTTTAAGGTCCTGGACCTAACGTTATTTTTCTTTTATTGATGGTCAACTGGCAGCTAATTATTGTTTACATTATCATGACAGTGTTTGTTGCTGCATAAAAGCTTTTGAATCGAAATAAAGACACAGTTGTGTTGAAATAAAGTTGAATTTGTGTTTTATATATTTTGTTTAAGTTTGTTTCCTATACCAGCTGTAAAAAATTGTCTAGTAAATCTGTTTAAAGATTTGTTTTAATTTTAGTCTTATTTTAGTCGACTAAAATACCAAGCAATTTTAATCGACTAAAATAAGACTAAAATTAAAACAAATCAGATGACTAAAACTTGACTAAAACTAAAAAGAATTATAGTCAAAAGTCTAAGACTAAAACTAAATTAAAATTTTGTGTCAAAATTAACACTGGTTTAACGTTTGTATTAAACTCTGATGTGTCCCTGTTTGCGTACAGGGACATAAAAAATCAATTAAAAGTGATACATGGACCAAGGTGTCTGAGATTGTTCATTTTAAGTAAAGGATCCTAATATTTCATCCACAACAATATTTAATGAGGTTAACTTATAACTCCTTGTGGTTAGTCTGCACGAGATCAACAAGCTTGTTCGCTTTGCGGCCGCTTTAAATACAAAATAAGCATTCGATCAACGTTCTACATGTTCTACAAATCTTTCTGTAGCGTCGTGAGCAGAGCGGCAAGAGCGATTTTTGACGCTCTAGACGCCGGCGGTGTGAACCACAGTTAGGCTTCGGCTATGACTGTAGTGTTGTTGTGAAAGTAGGGGCGGAGCATAGAGACTATGCCGTTTCTCGTTTGTTACTCTAGAGTAGACCAATTCACTTTATTTGGGCATACTGCCCCCATCTGGTATGGAATGTGGAGTATGACTTGATTTTTTTTGCCAAACATTACAGATGGCACCTTTAAGTAACCTGCTCTGTCCATAGACAGTAAAACAAATGGACACAGCGACCCCATTGGAACTCAACTGAGACAATTGAAGCCCATTTTTAGCGTTTTTTAGCACTTCCATTTCTGACGCGTAGACTCAAACGAAGCTTGACGACGTCAGCAACCTGTCTGACAGATGTAAATTATCTAGTAGCTGTGCTTGGAAACTGCCATCGTTAATCTTGCAGAGACGGCAAGCTTGAGCGGGGAGTTCTTTGGCATGAGTGAGCAGGAGTAAGTATTCTGATTAATTATTTTGTATAGTATTATAAAATGTAACGCCAGTATGCCATATTAAGTTAATTGCCTGCGAGCTTCTCCTCCTGTCTGTACGGTAATGCAACAGAGAGTCGAGTGGTTATGACGCAATCGTTAGCCTATTTTTTACAAAAACTGTTTTTACGGGGCCATAATGTAACATAGAAAGTAATGGAGCCCTTTATACATTGGGGTGTATCTTTAGAAATAAATAATGGACAAAAGGAGTCTTTAAACACCTCAGATGTAAAGTTATTCGCTGTCAAAGTGACGCCAAAATGAATGGGAGTCAATGGGAATGCTAATGCAAGTGAAGTTCTGCTACAAGATGGCAGCACGCAGCTGACTTCAACTTCTGGTCGACTTCCTTGCGGCCTGGCTCTGTAGTCTGTCGGTCTCCGGTCCTCTTTGCTTCGCGATTTTTCTGTGCGTGAGAAAATGGATGTGTGGCATGAGAGCGTGTGAAAAGTGTTAATTGCGTGTATCTCACGGTGAATGCGTGAGAGCTGGCGTAGTTTAAGTCAGTCTTTGTTGAAATATCTAGCTAACTAACTAAATGTATGAGGGACATATAAAAAGGTAACTCAATACCTACATTAGAATGACTTGAATGTTTGCCAGTAATACCCTGTCCCAATTTAACAATATGCTATTGGCAAACTGGGACAGTGTCAAAATCGCATTAAAAAACCCGAAGAAGATTGATATGAATGTGATTTTAAAAAATTCTGATTCACCATTACATCATATAACAACATATGTAACAATTATAAATGATCCATAAGTTGTTTTATTTTTATAAACTTAACATTATTTGCCTCAGAATGCTATGTCATTTTACCATCACAGTTCACTACAAGGTTGTTAAATATGATGTGCCACACCCCGGAAGTGATGTCATAGCCACAGAATTTTTTTTTTTAAATCACATACTTGCTACTGATGAGCTCAGTGTTGATTTTTAGTAAAAAAAACATATCCATGTAAAGATATAAATTATTAAGCTTAACTGTCCCACTTTACCCATTGTCCCACTTTACCAGTATTCACCCTATATATATATATATATATATATATATATATATATATATATATATATATATATATATATATATATATATATATGTATATATATATATATATAAAAATATATATTAATTATTATTATATTATTATTAATTATTATAATAATTATATATATATATATATTTTTTTTTTTTTTTTTTTTTTTTTTTTTTTTTTTTGACAAATTGCTTAGGTTCCTCTATAAGTCATTAATTTGCACACCTTTAAATATTATAAATACATTACTGCATTAACGAACCAACACAGGTGTACCAGTACAACCCACCTGATCCCACGGAAAACCTCAGACGCTCCGATTATATTTCCTCTTCTTATGTTGGCAGACAGAATTCTCATTACACAGTCAAGGGTTTTGTCCTGAGTCTGTCTGCTCCAGATATGAAAGTGCCACTAAAGCCACCCAGTCTCATGCAATACGTTGAAACAAAGGATAAAAAAGTTCTTAAACTGTAACAGCTTTCTGAGGAGCATGAATCATGTTTGATTATAGCATTGAGGGATGTGAGACATATCTGGGCTAAACAAATGCACAATAAATAAATAGCCAAAATACATTCACATAATTTGTGCTTTATTTTATAATACTTAAAGGGTTAGTTCACCCAAAAAGGAAAATTATTTTATTAATTACTTGTAACCCAGAAGACCTCTTTTTTTATAATTATAATGAGTAACGATGCAGCACATAAAAAAATATCGGAGTAAAAGTATTAAACTCAGTGAAAATATGTACTGAAGTAAAAGTGAAAGTAGGAGAAAAAAAAGAATACTCTAGTAAAGTACAGATACTGCCTTTTAGTACTCAAGTACAGTAGTGAAGTAGTTCTACTTCGTTACTATACATCTCTGCCACATGCCACTCGCTCTCTGTCACCAAACTCACATTACAGGCATTAAAAACATAGTTATCGCGCCCACCGTCATGCACCCCTAACCACCATGTACATTTCTCTCATGCCAAAAATGATTCTGCTCCTCCTTCGCTACATCAGGGAAACGAGTAAAAGCTGTCATTGGGGACCAAATGGCAGCTCAAGAACACTCGAGGGTCCACTCTGATAATATGCACTATACATCAACCCCACCTACACCATTCATTCAAGTTACACTGGCTGGCACTGAAATATACGCTCTAGTCATTACTGGTTTGGGTTTGTCTGATTTGGTTTGTCCCTCATTACCAAAGATTGTTGTAGGTCGATCCCAGCCTTGGCATCACAACCTATTGATAAGTCATTTGTGTTGGTCTCCTCAGTCACAGGACAACCCTTAGACATACTGGGCTGGAAGAGTTTATCCGCTGTCACAACCTGAGACAGAAGCCATGAGGGCGTACATTGACGAACAGATGGCTAAAGGTTGTAACAGAAATGAGTCGAACCAGACAAATTAAAGAGTCTATCAAAGCTGTATGCATTGAAACACGAGAGCCGAACTCCTCAGGAAGTCATAAATCAGTTCTAGTGCCACAAGAACCAAGCAAGATAACCAACCAACCAACTTGTTCACACAACAGCTTTCAACATTAACACCAATAGAACAATTATTGACAATTTTAATTCGAAGAAGAGATTGTCAAATTTATTGTTCGTAATTGAAATGCAACGCTGGACATCACATGTAAACCCAGGAGATCAAGTTAAATACTTGCATTGACTTCCCCCACCCAGCAGAACCAGACTGAAATTACTAAGGGGGGGAAGGGCTTTAAACCTCTGTCTTCACAGAAAAGTCCTTTGCCAGAGAATGGCAAAGAAACTTCTTTTGTACATATATATGGACCAGAATTAACTCAAAAAGACTTATAAATGAATCATTCCATTGCTTAACTCCATATTCATTTATGTGTAACCCACAAATTTGACTAT
Organism: Carassius auratus; assembly: GCF_003368295.1. Lineage (NCBI taxonomy): Eukaryota > Metazoa > Chordata > Actinopteri > Cypriniformes > Cyprinidae > Carassius > Carassius auratus. Next base: position 149,256 of record NW_020528581.1, read on the forward strand.
CATGTATAATCACTTATTGTGTATGTCTTTTGATAACTATAGGATACATAGTCATGTCTAGTATTGATATAATCAAATTTTCTTGCTTCATATTGTCCTGACAATCCTTTATTTGTAAAATATATCATAATCGTGTTATAGGAATCATGTCCAAAATTAGACCCTGCCAGAGCAGGAACATTCAGACCACATGCTTGGTAAGATAAACATATGATTTATGATACCCCCCCCCCCCCATGGCTATTAGCCATGTCGGCTTTTAGTTCTAGCTGTAGCAGAAATGAGTCAAATCAGACAAATCAAAGAGTCTATCAGAGCTGTGTGCATTGAAACATGAGCTGAATTCCTCAGGAAGTCATAAATCAGTTCTAGTGCCACAGGAACCAAACAAGATAACCAACCAACCAACTTGTTCACACAACAGCTTTCAACATTAACACCAATAGAACAATTATTGACAATTTTAATTCAAAGAAGAGATTGTCAAATTTATTGTTCGTGATTGGAATGCAACGCTGGACATCACATGTAAACCCAGGAGATCAAGTTAAATACTTGCATTGACTTCCCCCCCCAGCCAGTGAAACCAGACTGAAATTCCTAAGGGGGAAGGGCTTTAAACCTTTGTCTTCACAGAAAAGTCCTTTGCCAGAGAATGGCAAAGAAACCCTTTTTATACATTATATATGGACCAGAATGAACTCAAAAAAGACTTGAAAGAAGAATGAATCATTCTATTGCTTAACTCTGTAGCAACAATCACTTTCTGGGGAATAATTAACTCAAATTAAGTGAATATTCATGAGTCTATGAATATAACGTGCTTATTGCTTACAAATATTAAATTACCCAAAGAGGGAATATTTAATCATTTAAAGGTAACCTTTACTAGAATTAATTTAAGTTACTCTAGACAATCTGTTCGTCCAGCGAACTGGAAGCTAGACTTCCTTATCAAAATTCAATAAAAATACCCTTCTTACAAACTCCAAGAAATATTAATCTTCTGATCAGGAAAAAACAATATTTTCTGTGTCTGTACTACTAAGATTACTGAAAATTAATTCATATAAAACAAAGCTCGTAGCTAGATCACACGATTCAGGGACTTCGATCTCAATGAGCAATAAAACAATTCAATTCAAGCAAATTATAGGATTTAATAAAAACAGACTAAAGAGTACATAACTACAATTCACACGGAGTAAATATGAGTATATAGCAAAACGAAAATACAATTTAAACAAGGTAAATGAACAAGAATAATAATGAGATAAATGAGAGATAGAGATAAAGAGAGAGAGAGAGAGAGGGAGAGGGAGAGAAAGTGAAAGTGAAAAGCAATCTCAGCGTGGCAATTTCAAACAGTTAACTTTGCAAGAGACCCCAAGTCATTGGATGATTTCACAAACATGGAATAGCCTAGACAACCTTAAACAGCAATTTTAGTTGCGATATAAGAAAGTACTTGCTTTGATCTGGCTCTTGTGTGTAGCTGCGCTCAAATTGTCCGGTCTGTGCGGCCTCAGCGTGGTTCTTTCCAGAGCAGATGATGCGCGAGCTCGATGGTTAACGCGAAGGTAAACTTTGCCAAAAGATGACTAGACTCAAGTTCGTTTGGCTCGTGAGGGCAATTGAACGAAGTCAAATATCAGCAGACAATAAAGAAAACTAGAATGAAACGAAAAGTAAAGAAGAATAACGGAGAACTTCTTGAAGTCCGGTTGCAAAGCTGGGAATCCTCTTTTCTCTCTGGCGGAATGCCCAGAATACAGGTTTCCCTGAGCTTTTAAGTAAATCTAGGTTTACACCTATTTTTTTAGTATGAGCCAATGAAGTGTAAACAAACTAAGGCGGGAAAAATCTTCTTTGTTTGCTGATCTCCGCCCACTGGTCTAATTTATGGCGATGTCAAAGTTACACATTTTCCTTAAGCAAGATCGTTCCTCTGAAACAATGCATCTTTTTGTAATTTACTATCAAGATTCGTTAAAGTCGTGTTTTTACGATTATCCAGACACTAAGAACTATGATTTTACCAGTCCCGTACCCAAAGATACAGACTTACTATTAACTAAATGCATCTAAAGTTTGCATTAAACACACAGTAACATTCATATATTCCACTATGCCGCATACATACATTTGAGCACAAAAAGGGGAGACATTAAAATACATTTAGAGGTAGTTTTAGTAAAAGAAGGTCCATGGGCCAGCAAAAATGCTTGTGCCTGTTTTTGAGTGTATGTGCGTCTGTTTCACTGGAATGTGCGATCAAGAAGGGGGGTTGTTTGTCTTCCCTTTTGAAGTTCGATATCGCATCTCTGGATAGTCTCCAAGGTGTTATAACTCTCATCCTCGCCAGGACATTGCCGTCATGGCGGCGCCCAGGGTGGTGAGTTATGTTGTAAGAGGGTTGTAAAACGAAAGTCCTTGTTTTTTCTTTAACTCACGTTCTGGTCTTTGAGTGTAGAATGTGTCAACAGGGTCAGGATTCACTAACATGGAACAGATGGTTGAATACCATCCGCTCATTGGTGTTACAACTCCATATTCATTTACGTGTAACCCACACATTTGACTATCATGTTATAATCACTTATCGTGTATGTTTTCTTTAAATGACTATGGTATAGCTGAAGGGTACATAGTCGTGTTTGATATGTGTGTGATTGAATTTTCTTGCTTGATATTGCCCTGACAATCATTTATTTGTAAAATATATCATAATCATGTTATATGAATCATGTCCAAAATTAGACCCTGTGAGGCAAGAACCACATGCTTGGTAAGATAAACAAATGATTTATGATACCCAAGACTCAAGAACATATCTGATTGGTCAAGGCAACATTTGAGGGGTGGCCAACAGGAAGTTTTAAATACTTTGGACACGATGTAATTTCGCTTTTAGTCTGTTTTTAGTCTGCTTTTAGTTCTAGTCTAGCTGCTGCTATTAGCCATGTCGGCTTTTAGTCTAGCATTGCTTGTGCTATCAGTCATGCCTGCTCTTAGCTTGTAGCATCTAGCCATGCGGTTAGTCATCATGGTTCTTTGAGCGCGGTTCCAGCGTGCCTGCCTGCTGCTACTTATGCCACAATGAGAAGGAACACAACCTAGTTTCGTCAAACTTTATTTCTTTTCTTTTCCGTTTGAGAGTTTCGTGTTCTGAGTTAAGTTTTGTAACGTCGACCTCGTCTGCGCGTTTGAACTCCAACCAGCCACACAACTCCAGCTTCAGCCAACGCCCAAGCACGGGCTCCCCAAGACGTCACTTCAGCCAACTGAACTTCCAGCCAATCAGCGACACCGGGAAACCCCTTTCAACTGGAGTCCCTTTCACAGCAAACGAAGGCAACGTATTCCCAGATATTTGTTGTGCTGGTGTATCTAATATAATTTTAACCCCATTGAGGAACTCAATGCGAGCGCTAATTACGTGATTGATGGTTGTTCATGTCTATGCAATTTAACGTATTGCTGTTAACTTTGGGATTCCATATTTCCATTCTCTTAAACTCATCTTTCCCTAACTTTCGACCTTCCTGCAACTTGTGTGAATGTGTGTGTGTGTGCGTTTATGTGTTAGATTAGTTTATATGTCTTAGATTTATCTAATAAAGCCTTATTCATATTGAAAAGAGAAGTATCTTGTGTTTTGTGCTTACAAGTTAATGTCTTAAACTGCCGATCTTGTTACTGTGCTAATTGATAGTGTTTTCACTATAGTTTGGATATTAGTATCCAGCGCAGATTTGATGTTAAACGGCTCGTTCACTGAATCGCAGGCGCGTCTCCGTGAACAGCCGTGAAACAGTGATTCTGTTCAAATTCCCTTTAAAATCTTAAATGATTCCCTTTGAGCTAAATTGACCTGTTTCCCTTACATTTATAATGGTGGAGAATGCGGGCAGTTTAACCTAAATTGTGAGCATAAACCAAGTTATTTAATCTTTGATTTTGCTAAAGGAATGACGGATGAAAAGCTTCCGAGACCTGAGTATGTGTGTGTGTTTGCGTGACGTAAGCAGCGCGCGCCCTCCCGCTTGAATGAAAGGAGCTAGAGGAGACTTTAACTCGAGTCCGTCTCCCCTTTGTTAACAGCAGTAAGTGAACTTAAAAGTAAACATCTGAGATCGTACAATAAGGTAGAAATTGAGCGTGTTCCTCATTTGTGTAATGCCTTGTTTTATAGCTGATTTGATTTCACTGCGTGTTCCAGTGTCTCAAACGCTATTTCAGTCACTGTTTGCTGAACGGAGCTAAACTGTTAGTGTTTCAAAAGGGATATAAATCGGTGAATAAAGAATAGTTTTGAGCGGGTTCCTCAATCTATTTATCAAAGTCCCCGTATTCATATTTCATATAGTTTGATTGCCAGTGCGTGTTCCACTGCCGAATCAAATTTGATATTCTACTCCCCTAAATTAACGTTAAACATTAGAGAACAATGTTTGCCCATTTGTATCCGTTCACAAAGTGAATGCAATCTCGCGTAACACTGCGTGTGTCCGAGAGTAATTTGAATGGGAGTGTTTTAAAAGCTTGATCAAGTAAAGTTTAACTGTGTACCAACAGCGAAGGAAAACTTTTATGTTTGTGTCCAGAAAAACTGGCACGGAGATTCAAATTGCTGAGATTGATATAACTGTGTTCCCTTAACTACAGCAGGAAGCTGCTATTTGAATTAAGATAAATTTAACTCTATACAAACTGAGAGTTTAAGTGCCACATCGCAAAACCAACTGAAAGGCGGTGTTGTTATTTGTACAGTGTTGAAATGAGCCGACATTTCATGTAACATGCTTAACTGTATTTGCAACAATGCAACGATTCATGTGCTGATCCACTAGAATGTGTTTTGGTTGCCATAGTGACGACCGTGACCCGGAAGCCTAACGTACTTCCGGAGCAACTCTGAACTGTGCACGCGCAGCGCACAAACTCTGCGGTGTCGCTAAGCTAACGGAACCATTGCATTTACATTGAAGTCTATACTAAAGCCACTAGCCTCAAAGGTTAGCCGTTAGCATTACCATCCAGTGGTAGAATAATGTGTGTTTGGGCAACGCTGACGTGATTTAACCATTTTCAACATCTTAACTAACACTTGTTAGTCTCTTTCTTTTTATCGCTCTGTTTTCTCACTAAACCACTTATTTTCATTTTACTAGAAAGGGAAATACTGACTCACAATTATTAATTGTCAAATTGAAATTTAATTGAAACATTAAATTTATTTTGAATCATTTAAAATTTCCCTCTCAGATCATTTCATATGATCTTTTATTTCTAGTATTCTCTTTTGGGTCTTATTATTTTAGGAATGAATAAGCCTTGAACTTTGGAAGTTTAAGTAAACTTATTCTTCCTAATTTATTTATTACCCATCTGAATATATGCTATTCAGACCTTTAATTATTTGAATGCGTTTTACCCCTCTTCCTATTTTGGTTATACACTTAACCACTATTGTTTTACTTATTGATTTCCTTTTTTTTTTTTTCTTCATTTTTGCATATTTTGCCCATTTATTCATTTTTTTAATTTTACTTTTTCTTACCATTTCTTTACTTTGTGTATCCTAGCCTGGGAACGACAAACCTGAGCCCTAAAAGGAGACATTGTTATCCCTCACTACGAGTTCAAATAAATTAGAAAGACAACTCTCTTTCATTTAAAGTTTATTTTGTTTGATTAGTTGTGCAGCAACTAACACAACGCTCTCCTTGTAGTTGAGGTAACCGCTTCTGAGACTTACCATCTCCGTCCTCTCTCTCCTTTACTTTCCTCTTCTCTTTTTACATTTGTAGGACATGTAAGAACCATCAATCAATTCTAAGTGAAGTAAATACACAATCGTGCCAAAGACGACGAATCATCCTTATGAATTTGATTGTAATCATCCTCTCATTTGTTCTTCCTAACCTCCCTACATTTGGAAACGCATTCCAAGTTTTAGCATCTCATCCATCGTTGAGATCAATTTAATAGAGATACGTGTTGAGCAACTGTCGCCTTCGCTGACTCCCTGGTGAGCGGTCCAACTGAAAGGTGTACGGTGTCAATCCTGTCAGACTAAGAAAAGAGATATCAGAATTATTATTGTATTCTTTGTCCAAAGCAAGAAATATAATAATATTATTTACGTTTTTGATAACATTTAATTGGAAAAAATAATTTTCCTCATTTGAAAAACAGAAATTTTGCTTGTCATTTGAATTTGTTTTTCACCTCTGTCTCTCTTTTCCTCTTCCTCATTAGAGTGACAAAGTCTTCGCATCTCTAGTCTACTTAGACACCCTGAGACCAACACAGTCATCACCACATTTCACTAGTGGTTCACAATCACTGATACAACACTTAGTTGTCCCACCACACATAGGCTTTTACTCCACACAGATCTGTGTCAGTCTCTCTTCTCCCCAGCGTGCCAACATGCCGCAGACTGCAGACCCCATTGCCCATGGGGAAGATGTGAACATTTGGCTGAGAGGCATAACAGACAGCCTCACTCCAAAGACATTTGAACTGTTATTATTTTTAATAATAATCCTAATCCTGAGAAGATTCCTGACACAAGATTCAAGCCAGAACAACAACCACGAGGAGCTAGTCAAGATCACGAGCTCACTAAGCTATGCCTTCACAACCCAGCTGAAACTGAGCGACAAGCACATCACCCACCTTCAAGAGGAGCTGACAGGTGCTCAACGTCGCATAGACAAGCTGGAAGTGAAAGTTCAAAATCAACTCAAAGCACCCAGCGAGAGGGAGCAGGATACAACAGAACAAGTTATGAAGCTCCTAGCAGCCCTGGCAGCAGCTCAGCTCGACCAGCGACATGCAACGGCTGCTCAGAAAGACCTGGTAAACAGACTCCAGTATGCCGAACAGCTACTAGAGAAAGCCAAGCTAGACATCAGAAACAAGAACTCTGAAATCAGTGCTTTGAAAGACCACCTTGAAAGGTACAGAACTGAAATGGACAATCTGACCCAACAACTAGATGATACCAACGATGAGCTCTACATGGTCAGAAAAGAACTCCAAAATGCTTACAAGCACAAACTAGAGCCAAGAAAAGAGAAACATCTCTTAGCCTCATCACTGCTGAGCAGAGCAGAGTCCCACGTCCAAGAACTGGCATGTGACGAAAGGAGCGAAGGGCCACAACCCAAAACCTCACCTGCCTTCGCCACACAACCCTTTCCTGCCAACGAAAGAAAACCTCCCGTCCAAGGCCTTGAAGCTGCACACGGGATGACCATCAAAGACCTCAACAAGCTGTCTAAAAACATCAGCAGGTTCAACCCGAACTCCACAGAGAGCCCCGACATCCAAGCTTATCTGCGAGATATTGAATTTCACCTGGAAGTGAGACCTCATGTGACTGACAGAGACTGGTTATACCTCCTTAGAGCCACGTCCAGTTCCGAGGTACGAAACTTTCTAGATCGACAGCCCAGTCAAACCAAGTCAAACTACCAGCGACGTGAGGTCCTGATTAAAGAGTTTACAGACCCAGAGTCTGAACATGGACTGTTAACTGCCTTGGAAACCAAACAAGGTCGTCAAGAGACTCCACAAGCTTATTACAACCGACTCCGACAAGCCTACTTTGGTGCACACAACAGCCCTGACCTTGAAGAGGATGTGAACTTCAAAACCCTCTTCCTAAAGAATCTGCACCCCGGAGTAAGTCACCATCTAGGTGTCATGGCCTGTCCGAACTCCATGACCATCCAACAGTTGCGTGACCTAACACAGAAGGCCTATAACAAGCAGAAGTTGGCCTCAAAGAAAGGTAACAAAACATCCACACTCTTGAACTCTGTCAACAAAGACTCAAGCCTTGCACTGGACGACACCCAGCGGCATCACAACACCAGAGTCTTCCATCAAGAGCACAGAGAACGTGACGCCCATATCCACGACCGCTTTCAGCCCAACTGCTGGAAAAATCCATGGGACCAGTCACGCTTCTCAAGAAACCAAAAGGATAACATCTGGAAACCTAACCAGATATCCAAAGGTAATCACCTGACTCATCCAAGAGCAACTCGTGTGGGTAAGCGACAACAAAACCCACCTCAGCACCACTCAGACATGCACAGTGCTGAGTACTCACAAGAACATAACCGCTTACCATTAGAAGACACGGAACAAGTCATGGAACAACTAAGAGAGTTCCTTCAAGACAATTTACATGCAGGTGACCACAAAGTTGAGTCATGCTCGCTGTGACCAGCGACAGAACGGAAGGCCGGTGATCACCTGGTGCACCGCATCAGAGATGACAAGCACCTGTTCAACAACAACCCAGAATGAACAAGTCTTTCACGGCCAACTGTTGATGAAAAATCTGAGGTACTAAAGGACATCACCTCAGTCACTAACAAACTGTCAAATGAACTCCAACTCCAAGTACCACATTCCCTGTCTGTGCAACAGCAACCACCAGAGCACAGAAGGTCAGAAAGTCTGCTACAGCCAGAAGGCATCACAAGAAGAATGCAACATAGGAGACAAGTTTTGCAACTCAGCTTCACACAGCCATGCCAAACTGCCTCCGACGGCGTGCTAAAGAACTTCCTGCCTTGCTGGACTGACCCCTCATTAGACCATGGACACGCCCTCATCCAAGCCAAAGATGCAGAGAGCCAGTCTTCAGTGACATGCTAGAAAAAGGGGGAGACAACACAGACTTGAACAGATCTGACCACACATGCACTACACCAGTAATACACAACATTACCTACACCCAGAGGTAAACACATCTACTGATAACACAGTCAAACAACATATTCTTCCCACAGGTAGAATATCCAACTTTAGCGTAACAAAGTTACACATACCCACCATGAAGAAACGTGCAGCCATCCTCACAATAGGTAGAACACCTGACACTAAGTTAAGGTTCACGACACACTAGCTGCACCTGACATCCTAGCTCAATAGTAGTTGTAACACATGCTAGGAAAACCCACAGCAGCCTTGTTTTGTTTTGTTCTTCTTTTACCTATCCTTCTCCTTCCCCTCTTTCCTGAGTAGGTGAAATGCCTAGACACCCTGCGAGGGTTGAAGGTCTGATATTAGGATTGACTCGCAACACCTAATATCCGCCAGCCACTCTAAACTGAATGGAAGCCAGAGAGCTCCATGCATGATAGGTCAATCCATTGAATTGAAAATGAAATTACTAGAAAACTAATGGTAAACATGTAAAGTAAGACAACCTAGAAGAACCAAACAAAGTTAACCACAAATTTGATTGATGAATCAAAATAAAAACAATTTCCAAGACCATCTAAACTATCCTCAATGTGCTAAACTACATTGACTAATTGAAACTTAACCACGTGTACCTAAATAACCTGATGCCTGCACCAGTACAGTAACTGTCATGGAGGTGTTGTCTTGCTGTTTGCTGTGTTTGTCTGCTTCTTCTGCTTTGTTTCTCCAGCGATCGACGATGTCTTCACCTAAACACCTCGCCGATCGAAAGGGGGATATATGTAGCAGAAATGAGTCAAATCAGACAAATCAAAGAGTCTATCAGAGCTGTGTGCATTGAAACATGAGCTGAATTCCTCAGGAAGTCATAAATCAGTTCTAGTGCCACAGGAACCAAACAAGATAACCAACCAACCAACTTGTTCACACAACAGCTTTCAACATAACACCAATAGAACAATTATTGACAATTTTAATTCAAAGAAGAGATTGTCAAATTTATTGTTTCGTGATTGGAATGCAACGCTGGACATCACATGTAACCCAGGAGATCAAGTTAAATACTTGCATTGACTTCCCCCCCCAGCCAGTGAAACCAGACTGAAATTCCTAAGGGGGAAGGGCTTTAAACCTTTGTCTTCACAGAAAGTCCTTTGCCAGAGAATGGAAAGAAACCCTTTTTATACAATATATATGGACCAGAATGAACTCAAAAAGACTTATGAATGAATCATTCTATTGCTTAACTCCATATTCATTTACGATGTAAACCCACACATTTGACTATCATGTTATAATCACTTATCGTGTATGTTTTCTTTAAATGACTATGGTATAGCTGAAGGGTACATAGTCGTGTTGATATGTTGTGTGATTGAATTTTCTTGCTTGATATTGCCCCTGACAATCATTTATTTGTAAAATATATCATAATCCATGTTTATAGGAATCATGTCCAAAATATAGACCCTGTGGGGCAAGAACCACATGCTTGGTAAGATAAACAAATGATTTATGATACCCAAGACTCAAGAACCATATCTGATTGGTCAAGGCAACATTTGAGGGGTGGCCAACAGGAAGTTTTAAATATTTGGACACGATGTAATTTGCTTTTAGTCATGTTTTTAGTCTGCTTTTAGTTCTAGTCTGCTGCTGCTATTAGCCATGTCGGCTTTTAGTCTA